>NC_056726.1:639656126-639771126 GCF_019279795.1 Protopterus annectens | reverse complement strand
AGCTCTGGCTGGGGTCAGTACTTCCACAAGGTACACTTCACAGGTTAGCTCTGGCTGGGGTCAGTACTTCCACAAGGTACACTTCACAGGTTAGCTCTGGCTGGGGTCAGTACTTCCACAAGGTACACTTCACAGGTTAGCTCTGGCTGGGGTCAGTACTTCCACAAGGTACACTTCACAGGTCAGCTCTGGCTGGGGTCAGTACTTCCACAAGGTACACTTCACAGGTCAGCCCTGACTGGGGTCAGTACTTCCACAAGGTACACTTCACAGGTTAGCTCTGGCTGGGGTCAGTACTTCCACAAGGTACACTTCACAGGTCAGCCCTGACTGGGGTCAGTACTTCCACAAGGTACACTTCACAGGTTAGCTCTGGCTGGGGTCAGTACTTCCACAAGGTACACTTCACAGGTTAGCTCTGGCTGGGGTCAGTACTTCCACAAGGTACACTTCACAGGTTAGCTCTGGCTGGGGTCAGTACTTCCACAAGGTACACTTCACAGGTTAGCTCTGGCTGGGGTCAGTACTTCCACAAGGTACACTTCACAGGTTAGCTCTGGCTGGGGTCAGTACTTCCACAAGGTACACTTCACAGGTTAGCTCTGGCTGGGGTCAGTACTTCCACAAGGTACACTTCACAGGTTAGCTCTGGCTGGGGTCAGTACTTCCACAAGGTACACTTCACAGGTTAGCTCTGGCTGGGGTCAGTACTTCCACAAGGTACACTTCACAGGTTAGCTCTGGCTGGGGTCAGTACTTCCACAAGGTACACTTCACAGGTCAGCCCTGACTGGGGTCAGTACTTCCACAAGGTACACTTCACAGGTTAGCTCTGGCTGGGGTCAGTACTTCCACAAGGTACACTTCACAGGTCAGCCCTGACTGGGGTCAGTACTTCCACAAGGTACACTTCACAGGTTAGCTCTGGCTGGGGTCAGTACTTCCACAAGGTACACTTCACAGGTTAGCTCTGGCTGGGGTCAGTACTTCCACAAGGTACACTTCACAGGTTAGCTCTGGCTGGGGTCAGTACTTCCACAAGGTACACTTCACAGGTTAGCTCTGGCTGGGGTCAGTACTTCCACAAGGTACACTTCACAGGTTAGCTCTGGCTGGGGTCAGCTTCCACAAGGTACACTTCACAGGTTAGCTCTGGCTGGGGTCAGTACTTCCACAAGGTACACTTCACAGGTCAGCCCTGACTGGGGTCAGTACTTCCACAAGGTACACTTCACAGGTTAGCTCTGGCTGGGGTCAGTACTTCCACAAGGTACACTTCACAGGTCAGCCCTGACTGGGGTCAGTACTTCCACAAGGTACACTTCACAGGTTAGCTCTGGCTGGGGTCAGTACTTCCACAAGGTACACTTCACAGGTTAGCTCTGGCTGGGGTCAGTACTTCCACAAGGTACACTTCACAGGTTAGCTCTGGCTGGGGTCAGTACTTCCACAAGGTACACTTCACAGGTTAGCTCTGGCTGGGGTCAGTACTTCCACAAGGTACACTTCACAGGTTAGCTCTGGCTGGGGTCAGTACTTCCACAAGGTACACTTCACAGGTTAGCTCTGGCTGGGGTCAGTACTTCCACAAGGTACACTTCACAGGTCAGCCCTGACTGGGGTCAGTACTTCCACAAGGTACACTTCACAGGTCAGCCCTGACTGGGGTCAGTACTTCCACAAGGTACACTTCACAGGTCAGCCCTGACTGGGGTCAGTATTTTGACAAGGTACACTTCACAGGTTAGCTCTGGCTGGGGTCAGTACTTCCACAAGGTACACTTCACAGGTTAGCTCTGGCTGGGGTCAGTACTTCCACAAGGTACACTTCACAGGTTAGCTCTGGCTGGGGTCAGTACTTCCACAAGGTACACTTCACAGGTTAGCTCTGGCTGGGGTCAGTACTTCCACAAGGTACACTTCACAGGTTAGCTCTGGCTGGGGTCAGTACTTCCACAAGGTACACTTCACAGGTTAGCTCTGGCTGGGGTCAGTACTTCCACAAGGTACACTTCACAGGTTAGCTCTGGCTGGGGTCAGTACTTCCACAAGGTACACTTCACAGGTTAGCTCTGGCTGGGGTCAGTACTTCCACAAGGTACACTTCACAGGTTAGCTCTGGCTGGGGTCAGTACTTCCACAAGGTACACTTCACAGGTTAGCTCTGGCTGGGGTCAGTACTTCCACAAGGTACACTTCACAGGTTAGCTCTGGCTGGGGTCAGTACTTCCACAAGGTACACTTCACAGGTCAGCCCTGACTGGGGTCAGTATTTTGACAAGGTACACTTCACAGGTTAGCTCTGGCTGGGGTCAGTACTTCCACAAGGTACACTTCACAGGTCAGCCCTGACTGGGGTCAGTATTTTGACAAGGTACACTTCACAGGTTAGCTCTGGCTGGGGTCAGTACTTCCACAAGGTACACTTCACAGGTCAGCCCTGACTGGGGTCAGTATTTTGACAAGGTACACTTCACAGGTTAGCTCTGGCTGGGGTCAGTACTTCCACAAGGTACACTTCACAGGTCAGCCCTGACTGGGGTCAGTATTTTGACAAGGTACACTTTCATAAGTTAGTCCTGACTGGGGTCTCACATTCCATGCTTCCAGGTTCCTTCTTCATATGATCCACTAGAAAAAAAATTAACTTTGTGGTTTGCTGCTTTCAGGGCAGCCCCCTTATGTCAGCCTTGACTGTCAGTTATAACCTTGTTATCTAGGTAACTGCTTTGAGAATATTCTTAGAATAGATACTACAGTACACTTAAACAGACTTTACACATTTTAAAGGGTTAGTACACATTTTCCAAAAATGCGTCTATTTGTGTATATTTCTGTGGGGTTTATATCACATAATCGAACTTCCAAAACATCGAACACCATAAGCTCGAACTTGGAATTTTGAAATGTGATAACATCGAAAGCTCAGAGCAGCGAATTTTTTCCCAGGGAAAACATTTGCTGTTCTGAGAAACACACACACACAACACAAGCACACCAAAAACTATGTCTAATGTTGGGGGCTTTGCCCCCACACCCCCGATGTGAAGGGCTGTGCCCCCCATACTCCCATACTTAAATATACCAACTCTGAGATTGCACAAAAGTGGAGGAAATAGTGAAGCCGCAGAAATGGCCCACCGAATTCTTGCCCTGGATAAGAATTCAATGTTCTGCGGCTTCGATATTATCAGCGTTCGCGGTTTCAGATTCGATATAACGCTGTTCAATGTTGTACAACTTTGAGGTTATGATATAAACCCATTTCTATGCATAAATATATGCACATACATATATATAAATGTGTGTATGTGTTTGTGCATGTGAGTGTTTTATTAAAGATTAGAATGTCTCACCAAATAGAGTATCATAGAAATCAGTTAAAAAATAGCCATGAATGAGTTTCACTCAGGATGTAAAATGTTTACTGTGTTTACACAACATGTCAAATGTCTGCTCAGTTGTGTTGCCAGGACGTCTTCTCCATTATTTCACAACTGAAACTATCAGAGGAAAATAGAGCTTTTTTTATATTTGTAGTGGGCTATGCAAACAGCATCTATTTCCTCAGGAAGCAGGTAAGAAGGAAGAGTCAAAGTTTCTTTGCTGTTATTTTGCTTTATTTCTTTAAGGAAGAGGCATTGTTTCATTTCTATGATATTTTTCTTTATTTATTATTTATTTATTTTTGTAATTTTAAGTAACAGAGTAAGTACATCATGTTCAAGCTATGTTTATGAAAAATATTAAAATGCACTGATTTTTTTTGGTTTGTTTTTAGTTAGAATGTTTTGTTTTTAGGTGTAGGCCATGGCTACAATTTTTACAGCTGTATGCTTTGATGGTTTCTGAACAGCTGTAATATCACCATCAAGAGACACACTGATTCCTTTTAACAGCTGCTTCTATTATATGGTTACTGAATTGTAAATTTTCAGCTAGTCAGGTCTAAGGCTATTTATATTAATTTCAAAAGAAAGTGCATGTCATTGAGTTAAAAAATGGCTATCAAAATGAACGATGTTGCATGCATTGTCAGATCATTGTATTTGTTACCTCTAGATAATAACATGTCCCTGACACATAATTACAGTTATACATAAACAAATTTATATAAAAAGTCCTCCATCACAAATACCCCCTGCCTTTTTATAAGTAAAAACAATGAATTTGAATAAAAAAGGTTAACAGTTAGGGAAATAATAATATTCTAACTACATACATTTCTTTTGATTATTACGTTGTTCTTATCTGTCTGAACATATTAGAAAATGACATTGAGTTCATAGATGTTTGCACCGTGAAAGTCTCTGCACAGCTTAGATTCTTGTTAAGAAAACATCTATTCCTGCCTTTCCTGACAGCTGCATAAGAGCATCACAAACTTTCACATAGATTCTTGTTGTCAAGCGGCATATGTTTTTATCCCTTTTGATTCCACTGTTCACCTGGGTTCTGTGAGCACCCTAGAGAGTGAAGAGTTAGACAAAATGATGGGTTTGAGCAACCAATTGCCATTGTTGTTATCTTAGAAGGGAGTTGTGGATATTTGTCACTGCAGTAATGCCCCTTCCACTGTCTGCAAGATAGTGGAGTTAGCAGTGCAGTGGCTGTGCTTACAGATGTTAGCAGATGTGCATAAAGGAGGTGCCCTTTTGGTGTCATTCCATTCTCTGGTGGCTTCACTCCCAAAAAGAATGCTAATAGATATGTCCTGCTTTTTTTGTTTTGACCTAAGGTAATAGTTCCTGGTCTCACTTCTGCCCTGAGTCATTAGGGCTTAGTAAACCATTAACCTACCTGGTAAATGGCTATGACATTGGGGCAAGTATTAAATGAAGGGCAGCAAATTTCATACTTCTCAACTGTACAGATTTTTTCAGAATGTTCATATTTTTGCCTCATATTTTTGGTCTGTTCCTCATAAAATGTGTGATTTTCTGACAAATCACTGGGATGATCTGAGGAGTGAAGTCACTAAATAATTATAGACATTTGCATTTTAGAATTCACATCCTCCATAAAAATGCATGTTAAGACAAATTTTGTTATTCTAGCAATTTTCTTTTAAGTGTATAAGAACAATATTTAAAATCGGTCCCTATTTTTGGGCCATTGTCCACCCATTCTGTGAGGCGTTGTCCACATTTTTTGTGCTAAGAGGTTGAGAGGTATGAGTAGAGTTTAGGTAAGGGTGAGTTTACTTATTCAAACAATTAACTTCAACTGATGCAAAAAGTTATGCCAGTTTGTACAGAATTTTTAAATGTAACAGTGTTGCCAGGAAAACGTTAAGATGTTGTCCATATTAGATGTGATATCATTAATTTCGTCTTTTTTCTTTTTTTATTATTTGGGAAAGACATAGGGAAAATGAAAGAAAAAGATTATCATAATAAACTAAAAGAAGAAGGGAGACAGTTTCTTGTGTGAGGCAGAACAAAAGTTCTCTATCATATCTTAGTGTCAGTCAGTGGTGATAGCTGAATTCATTGGGCAGATTGTACATCTAAGCTCCTTGTGCAGTTTGACTTAGACAAACTTAGTGAGAAATGAAAAGGAAAATCTGTAAGTCCATTGAACGTGTTAAAACAGAAAATAAGGCATTCAAAACGCTGTATGCAAGCATGTATGAAGACTATAGCCATTCATACAAAAGTATATTTTCGTTTTTTAACACCTTTATTGAATTATCAGTTGTGACATAGGCACATTTACATTTATATAAAAGTAATCAAACTGTATTAAGTTAAAATTAGCAAATATTATGCTTCACACATATATTGCTATATATCATATAACATAAGCAATATTACATAAAGTATTCAATTCCTTCCCATTTTTTAAACAAGAAACATCTTTATTAAACCATAAGTTAGACATAAGCAATCATACATTTATATCAGTAAAAACAAACCACACCGACACAATCCTAGTTGCAAGCATTTTACAAGTCAAACCATACTGACACACTCCCAGTTGCAAACATTATACATCACTTACCCAATCATTTCCAGTCAAACATTACATAGTTTAAGTACTAGATAAAAATTGTAAATGAGAATACCACGAATTGGTATAAGACTGCGAACAGATAAACAGCCAAATTATAAGAATAAAGTCAAAAACTGATTTGCAGTCACGCCAGGCAGTCGATAAATGAATAGCATAAAAGACACTCTACGTCTCTTCAGACCTTGGTTTTTAAAGTATCAGTTTCGAATAATGCATAAATCCACTCTCAATTCGGAACACAAAGCAGCAACTTTATTAGTGTATACAGTTGGCAAGCGCTTTCGCTATCAAGCTTTATCAAGCCTATAACAACTGACTCTAAAATGAGGCTTATATAAAAAATTCAAAATGTGCCAATTAACACAATTATTCAATTAATGAAAAAGCCCCCAATTGTTCATAAATCAACAAAAACAAACCACATATATATTAAAAATTCAACCATATGCAAACATATATGCACATATTAAAATAGTAAAACAAAAAATGTATATATATATATATATATATATATATATATATATATATATATATATATATATATATATATAAGAGCACATATATCCCTTTCTTAAAAACATATATATATATATATATATATATATATACTACATAAAAAAATCATCATAGAAAATCACAAATTCTATTCATTAAAAATCAAACTGTATCTATCTTCTATGTCTCCTGCCTTTTTTAGGCAAGGCTCAAATTCTAAACCTACCACCCTAGAAAACAAAAATAGGAAGAAACTGAGGGTAATACTGCTCAATGCCAGAAGTCTAAATCTCAAAATGCACGCACTCGAGGCCCTTCTCAGTATGGAGAACATCGATGTCTGTGCTGTAACTGAAACCTGGTTCAAGGCTCCTGAGAGCACCCCGGCACTATTAGGTTTCACCTCATATCATGCGTTCTGGCCCCAAAACCCAGACCACACCACAAAAGGAGGGGGTGTATCCATATTCATAAAGGATACCCACACCTCCAGGTTGGTGGCAACGCAAGCTTGGAAACCATCCAGGTGCAACTAACCATAGGCAAAACTGCTCTACAAATTGTAGCATGCTACAGGCCACCCTCTCAAACTCAGGAACCCCACACAGCCTTCCTGAAGACACTAGAGGGTATAAATGTATCTCCAAACACCATCATATTGGGTGACTTCAACTACCCGAATATAGACTGGGAACATTACTCAAGCCCTAACTTTCTAGCCCAGTGGTTCCTGGAGTTCATACATTCAAATGCCATGGAACAGCTAGTCACTGTTCCCACTAGAGGAGAAAATATACTAGATCTCATTATCACAAACATGGGGACAAAATGCTCCACACCAGAAGTATATCCCTCATTGGTGAGATCTGATCATAAACTAATCTCACTGGAAATCCACATCCCGCCCCCACCCCAAACAAAAAAGACCACAGTGAAGAACTTCTCTAAAGCAAACTTCACACTACTCAAGACTGGTGTGGTATCCTTCAAGGCCCCTGAGCCAGTGGAAACCACAACCCAAGCTGCGGAAGCCCTTACAAATGCCTTCTATGAACACCTCCAGGACTGCATGGATCAGGCAATCCCAAATAAAACCAAGACTCTTTCCACAAAGGGCAAACGTCCAGTCTGGTGGACTCCAGCCATTAACAAACTTTACAATAAGAGGAGAAAGCTATTACATGATAGAACAAAATCCATAAAAGGGAAGTCACCCCTGATCATTATTAGTAAAAAAATACGAGCACTCATAAAATCAACTAAGGCCAATTTTGAGAGAAAAATTGCCATGGATTCAAAGGACAATCATAAGGCCTTTTTCAGCTATGTTAGGAACCTGGGTGGAAACTCCCAGATATGCTCAGAATTAGTCCAAAATGATACAAAAATCACTGAATCCACAGACATTGCCAACATAGTGGCAGACAGGTTCAGTGCAAACTTCACCCCCCTCTCCCCCCCTAAAGGAGAGATAACTATCCCAGCGGAGTGTAGCCTCCCAGACATCTCAAATGCGCAGGTGAAAGCTGCTCTCTCTAAAGCTAAAAACACAGCATCAATGGGACCAGATGCTGTCCCCGGCTGTGTGCTACACGAGCTAAATGAGGAATTAAACCCACACATAAGGCAGCTGTTTAATCTCAGCCTTACCACAGGATACGTGCCCAAGGAGTGGCGTACGGTAACTGTGGTCCCACTCCACAAAGGCGGTGCCTCTACGGACCCTGGTAATTACCGCCCCATAAGCTTAACAAGTCTAGTCTGCAAAGCTATGGAGAGGATCATAATGGAGCTCATAAACAAAGATATAGGGGACTTGCAGACATTGGACCCGACCCAGTTTGGCTTCGTCAAGGGCAGATCATGCCTTTTGAACTTGGTCGACTTCTTCGATACAGTCACCAAGGCCATTGATGAGGGAAAGGCAGTCCATACAGCCTACCTTGAACTTGCAAAGGCTTTCGACACAATACCCCACTCGGGTATTGTAGAAAAACTTACCAGCTTAAATGTAAACCCATATGTCACAAGATGGGTTGCAAACTGGCTTAAGGACAGAACCCACAGGGTTAGAGTTGCTGGTGCTATGTCAGACTCCAAGCCGGTCACAAGTGGTGTCCTACAGGGCTTGGTCCTTGGCCCCCTATTGTTCGGCATCTACTTCTCAGAAGTACAGGCCAACATGGGAGGACTTTGGCTGACAAAGTTTGCAGACAACTGCAAACTGGGCGCCATAGTGGAAAGTGCATCGGACACGGATATCCTTCAAAAGGGACTCACAGAAACAGATAGCTGGTGCCAGAGCCATGGCCTGAAGTTAAACGCCAAAAAATGTATAGTCATACCCTTCGGGAAAAACAAGGTAACCCCAAGCTACCATATAGGTGGCAATCCACTAAGCACAAAAGAGGTTATCAGGGACCTGGGGACCCAGGTTGACAGTGGCCTTTCTTTTGACACTCACGTTGCTAAAGTGCTTAGAAAGACCTTCTACATTGCCCACCTGATCATGAAGGGATTCACATCCAGATCTAGTGAGGTCATTGTTCCCCTGTAATTCCACATACACTATCGAAAAACAGCAACTGTCAATGAAACACAAATCCAACCAACACCATACCAGTGATACGTTTATTGCGATCTGGTACCTCGGCCTTTCGCCTTCAAAGGATCACAAATACAATGTGCAGTCAATTGTTATTTATACAAAGAAAATTAAGTTGATCAGCACTAATAATTCAATTAACTCATTAATTCATTCAATGATCATGTTTTAAAGTGCTCTTGCAATATTTTCCTTAAATCAAAATTAAAAATACAATTAAAATTAAAATGCCTTCAAGTTAAATATACTTATACTATAAAGTCCCACATATTTATTTACAAATATATGAAACTAAAGTGATGTTGATTGCTTTCAAATAACTTATGCTATACCTTTTAAGATAAACAAATGCTAAGAATTATATACACTTTTAATATAACTATATGTATTTTATATAAATTCTCTTACTACATACAAAAATACATTTAATTATGTAACATATACAATTCTTTCTATCAAATTTTTAATAATCTATAATAGTTTAAACATGAGATTCAAGCTCTTATAAACAGAATTATTATCTCATGATACTATATTATATATAGAGAGATTTAATTATTGTTCTTTAAATACTCAATTCTAAATTTAATCCATGTGGTTTTAGTGTATTGAATTTCAAAATCATCCTAGTCTCCAATTCAAGTAATTTTTGAACAAACAATCCCCCACCTTCACAATTAAAGGGTTTACCCAAAACACAAAAGTTTAAACTGCCTGGGTCACCTTTATGTTTTTCCAAAAAATGCTTGGCCACGGGACTAAATTCATTTTTATTCCTAATGTCTTTTAAATGTTCCAAGATTCGAACACGAACCATTCTTTTTGTTTGTCCTATGTACCAAGTATTATGACAAGAGTAACCTAGAATGTATACCACTCCCACTGATTTACAATTAAATCGATATCTAGCTTTGAAAGACACACCATTGATGTTAGTTATATTACTAATTCTTCCACAAACACTACACTGACCACATACATAAGTACCTACTGTAACATTTCTCCTTTCCTCTTCACCTTTATAAAAAAAGTTATAATTTAATAACTCCTTCAAATTCTTCCCTCTTTTGTAAGAGAAAATTATATGTTTGGGAAACATAAAGCCTATATTTTCATCCTCATGTATCAGATACCAATACTTTCTCACAATATTACTTAATTCTTTTGATAAAGGGGAGTATTTAGTGACAAAAAATAGTTTAAACTCACTAACCTGAGTGTCACCATCATTTCTTCCCCTCACTAAAGAATTTTTACTTTCTCTTGTTAAGAAACTTTGTTTCTCCTGTCTACCTTCATATTGTTCATGTTCAATGTGGTCTGTAATTCCTAGTACTTTATTTTTTGAAAATAATAAATGGTCTTTATTATAACCTCTCTTAGATAGTCTTAATTCTACATTTTTTAACTCATTATGCCTCTCATTAATATTATTAGTATGGTCATGAATTCTCTGAAATTCACCAAAGGGTAATGACCATATCAAGTGTTCTGGATGCATACTCTCTGCATGTAGAAACATATTTACAGAAGTCTCTTTCCTAAAAGGTCTATACCCTATTTTATCATCTTCATGAAATAATGTTATGTCTAAAAAATTAATCTTATCTCTATTATATTCATAAGAAAAGTTTAATCCATGACCATTATTATTTAACTCCTCAAAAAATTCTAGAAATTCAGTTATTTCACCACTACATATCAACAAGAGGTCATCAATAAACCGCTTGTAGAATATTACATTTTTTTGATAAAAAGAAGTTAAATAAATATATAACTTCTCAAAGTATCCCATATACAGAATGGCATATGAGGGCGCAAAGGCAGCCCCCATAGCCGTCCCTTTAATCTGAAGGTAGAAGTCATTATTGAAATAAAAATAATTATGAGAAAGACAAAATTCCAACATTTGTATCAAAAAAGTAGTTCTAGGACCGTCTCCCAACATATCCTGAACAGCTTCAAGCCCCCATCTTTTGTTAATATTAGTATATAATGCCTTCACATCTATAGTTACCCAATAGTAACTGTTGTTCCATTTAACATTAACAATTTTATCTAATAGATCTTGAGTATTAGAGATGTGAGCTGTAATCTTAGATAGGTGACTTTTTAAATGGAAGTCCAAAAAAATATTTACTTTACTAAGAAAGGAATTTCTCCCTGATACTATGGGCCTTCCAGGTGGCTTAGATAAACTTTTGTGCACTTTCGGTAATGCATAAAAAGTTGGTGTCATAGGTTTTTTTATGTACAATTTTCCCACATCATTTTGGTTAAAAAAACCAAGACGTTCCCCTCTTTCCAATAGATTCAACAATTCAATGTTAAATTCTATAATTGGGTCCTTATTTAAACACAAGTATTCATCTTGATTTTTCAACAAATCATAAATCATTTCACAATAATCTGATTTATTTAACACTACCCAATTGCCACCTTTGTCTGCACATTTAAAGATAAATTCCTTTTTTATTTCTTTCATATGTTTTAAAGCCATCCATTCATCTTTGTTTAAATTATAATATTTAGGTACATTTTTCAGACTTTCCATTAAAACTGTCATTTCTTTGAATACTATTTTGAAAAAAGTGTAAATTGCAGGTACTTTGATATAAGGTGTAAATGTGCTGTCAGATATTAAATGTGGAATAGTCATTCTCCCATAGCCAGTAAAAAACATTTCATCATTGTTAGTGTTGCCAAGTGTGTCTTCATCTTCTAAATTCAAATCAGCATTTTCATAGTCATAAATAGACAGATTTAATAAATCATCATCATCTTCAGTAGTATCACATACATAATTCTCACTTGCTCTATCATTTAAATTCATATTATTATCATTATAGAAAAAACCCTTAAGTATAATTTTCTCACAAACTTTTTAAGTTCAAAATAAATATCACTCAATGAGGGAAAAAAAGTTGGCACAAACTTGCTGCCTTTTTGCAATACAGATCTCATAGCATGATTCTCAATTAAATGAAATAAATTAACCAAGCATAAGTTATGCTCAAGTAATGTACTTACTTGCTCACTCCTTAAAACGATTCCTACCCTTTCGCCCATTTCTTCCTCGACCAGATTTATTGGTCTGAAAGGAAGCATCAGAGGTAGAAATATTAAAAGGAGAGCCATTTGTGCAATCAATTTCACTTTGTCCATTTGTTATGTTAGCAAAAGTCACATTTTTAATATAGTTCCTTTCCCGTTCCCCTGAGGACGCTGAAGTGCTGCGCTGTGTTCGTTGAGTTTGCGGGTTTTTTCTGACCTTTGATCTGCTGCGTGAAGTATCACATTGCCATGAAAATAAGACTCCACTTTCGTAGTCCTTCATGTCACGTAAGAGCTTATTTCTTTTCCGTAGCAGGATGTCTGCTTCCAATTTAGTGATTTTGTCCGTAATTTTTGCAAACTGCATCTTAAAACAGGACTCCCCCACCACCTCGTCCTGTAGATGCAAGATTTCATTTTTTAATTTGTCATGCGCTCTCTGGTTCCGTTTAATTAAGATACGGAGCCACTTATTAGTGCATTCAAGAGATGTTGCCTTCCATTCATCTAACAGATCATGTTCCTCTTCAGCGAATTCGGCAGCAGGCAGCTTGTTTATGCGTAAACCTCTAGGTGTCAGGTTTAGATCTACATATTTTTCAAGAAGGTAAGTGTCCAAGAATAAGGCTATTTCCTTATTCATAAGTCTCTCCAAAGAGCCAAAACGATCATCAACCTGCTTGTTAATGCCCACATTCCATACATCAAAATTAGAGTTAGAGAACTTTTTCTCTCTTTCACTTACTACATCGGCAAAGCAGGATGCTCCTACTGGATTATTCAATCCCAAAACTCCACTTGATTGAGTCATAGCTGGTAAATAGGTGCTGGCAAAACCGAACCAAAATTCCACATACACTATTGAAAAACAGCAACTGTCAATGAAACACAAATCCAACCAACACCATACCAGTGATACGTTTATTGCGATCTGGTACCTCGGCCTTTCGCCTTCAAAGGATCACAAATACAATGTGCAGTCAACTGTTATTTATACAAAGAAAATTAAGTTGATCAGCACTAATAATTCAATTAACTCATTAATTCATTCAATGATCATGTTTTAAAGTGCTCTTGCAATATTTTCCTTAAATCAAAAGTATTGGATTTGTGTTTCATTGTTCCCCTGTACTCTTCACTTATCAGACCAATGATCGAGTACAATACCACATTCGGGATGTATCTCACCCGACATCTGCAGCAATTGGAGAGACCCCAAAAGTTCCTCACCAAAAGGATAAAGGGACTCCAAAATCTGTCATATGCTGCCAGATTGAAGAAACTCCAGCTCTATTCAGTCGCATACCGTCTGCTCAGACGTGACATGTGCCTGACATACAAGGCCATGTCCAACCCGGAATTAATGGACATGCTCCACCTCAAAAAATCCAAATCCACCAAAACCCCTAGAGCAAGTGACTTAAACCTTAGCACGGATATAAATAGGATGTGCTGGAGGGATAGATTTATCACTCAGAGACTCCCTATGCCGTGGAATAAAATCCCAGTCCATGTGAGGCAGAGCACCTCGCTGGATCTGTTCAAGAGAAATCTTGACCTGTGGATGGGAGATCGTAGGTTTACCCTGGGAATCATCTCTGTGTCACTGCTGGACAGAGGCACAACAAACTAATGGGCACAGTATTTTTTCATATAAGGGGTGGCGTAAGCCACAAAACTTTGGGTTAGGCTTATAAATGCCTTAGGGCAGATAGCCTAGTATAAACCTATGAACCCTGTCATTAAGACCCGGAAGAGTGTGGGCTTGTGTTTTTATAATCCATTTTGTCTCAGCATCTTCAGTGTAATTCCTAACATCACCCCTCTCATATTAGGTGTGTTCACATGTAACACTGAAAATAAAAACATGTGCGTACTATCATTCTGTGAGACATGCTTAGATAATGCATTCACTTCAGATTTAATGCGAATTTGATATAAATGTTCTCTTATCCTTTCCTTTAACATCCTATCAGTCTTACCAATATAGAATGAACGACAGGATACACGGATGGCAATATATACAACATGTCTAGTATTACAACTAGCATTAATTTTGACAGGAAACACCTGTCCAGTGTTGGGATGTACAAAAACACTGATATCATTGATGTAATTACAATAATTACATTTGTTACAAGGCCGGGTACCTTCAAAGCTTAAATTCTTTCCATCCTGTCTATTATTCGTAAAACACAGTAACCTATGCAAGTTCTTTTTATTTTTATAAACAAAATATGGTTGTTCACCTGCATATCTCTTAACCTCGGGATCCAAGGTTAGTAAATCCCAATGCTTAGTAATGATGTTTTTGATGGTATGCACATCCTGCGTATAAAACAAAGTGAACCTCTGCTGGTTCTTGTTGCTATCATTGTCAGCTAAGGTCTCTTCAGTATTCATTCTATAAACTTGTAGCCCTGTCTCCGAAAATATAGGGCATACCCTTTCTTGCCTATAGCCCCTAACTTGAGTAAACGCTCTCTCAATTTTTGCAGGTCTATAATTTCTGTCACGAAATCTAGCACCTAACTCACCCAATTCCTTCTCAAAATCATTTGGGCATGGGTTCAATCTAGACACCCTGATCCCCTGTCCTTTAAGAATGTTAGGAAAGATGTGACCTGGGTGCATACTATCTCTATGTAAAAGCGTATTCTTATAGCAAGACTTTCTATGCACCCCTGTATTAAAGTCACCATTTGGTAACTGCCATATATTCACATCTAAGAAAGGAATGCTCTGATTGGAATAACTCATAGAAAATTTTAAATAGGGAGTGAGCATGTTGACTTGTTCCTCAAATGTTCGTAAATCACTCAAACTGCCATCCCAAAGAAAAAACAAGTCATCCACGAAACGTCTGTAAAACAAGACATGTTTTTGAAATAAATCAAGACAGCATAATCTTTCTTCTTCCCATAAGGCCATGACCAGATTGGCGTAGCTATTGGCACAAGAAGTGCCCATAGCTACGCCATCTTTTTGAAAAATGAAATCATTATTAAACAAAAATATATTACTTTCCAAAATGATTTCCAACAAAGTGCAAAGAAAGTCTATCCTGGTAGGTAATAAATTAGAATGTGCACTCAAATATTTATAAATACTTTCTATGCCTTTACCATTCGGAATATTAGTGAATAATGAATTCACATCCGTCGTGACCAATAACAAACTTGAGTCACGATCATGATCCTTAATTGCTTCATAAAAATCTAGCAAAAATTCCTTTGAGTCTCTTAGTATAAACTTATTGACATTAACATATGGTCTCAAAATTTTTTCTATGTACACAGATAAATGTTCAGTCACCCATCCTCGACCAGACACTATCGGTCTCATTGGAGGTTTGGTTAAATGTTATCTTTGTGAACCTTGGGCAAACTATGAATAGCTGGAATGGTGGGAATTTCTATCAAGAAATAAATAGCTGGTGATCAATTATGCCTAACTTATACATGTCCTCAAAGTCACTATAAACTCTAGATATAACACGCTGAACATCTAAAATTGTAATAAATTTGTAATACCGTGTATCGTTTAACATCTCAGTCATACTATTATTATAGGCCAACCTATCAAGGAGCTCTATAGTTCCTCCCTTGTCACTGGCCTAATTGATATGTTGCCATCATTCTTTAAATCTTGTAGGGCTTTGTCCTGTCTTGAACTTAAATTTTTCTTAACTAAATGAATGTTCTTATTCTCTAATGAATATATTTCTTTCTCAACCATTTTATCAAAAGTTTTGGTTGGAGCATGCACTGCTTCCAGTTACATGATATAAGTGCATCTCTCACAGGTATAAGTCTTGGGAGTTAAGAGGAGAGGATTGTTTGTGTACATTAGACAGTTGCCACACTGTCTCAGAATGCCCAAGTGTACCAGGTTAGCAGGAGAGAGCACAGGAAATTGCCCTATAATCATACCACAAGAGATGGTCATAACTAATAAGTACTGGTGCTGTTACTGCGTAGGAACAGCTAGTGCTGATAGCACCTAAGTGTGCTACAATAAATGCTACAAAAGCCTGTTAAAGTGCTAGCTGATTAAGCTAATTGAAGTGCAAGAAGTAAAAGAACAAGCACATTCTAAGGGGAAAATTGAAGAGTAGACTTTCTGGCACCAGTAATAGTTTACCTCAGCTGAGCGCCTCTACATGGTGTACAAACATGGGCTTTTAAACCAGAAAGTTGAAAGTGATGGAAAAATGCCCAAATGGCCAATAAACTACTATTTCTGGACCAGAAACTACTACTCTTGTGGTAGATAGGCTAGCTAGTGCTTACCACTCCCATTGATAAGCCTTCCCTCCAACACAGAAAGATCTGAAACAAGCTTAGAACTTTTTTTTGGGGTGGGGGGGGTTGCAGAAATGCAGTTAAAACAGTAGCAAAAACACTTTAAATGCAGTACAAGCTAGCACATGTGTGTGTAGCAATATTAAGGCAAATGCAGTTTAAATAAATGCAGATAAGTTAAAAATTACAAAAAAAAACAAGTGCAAAGAGCAGTAAATTATGGAAACATTTATATATATATATATATATATATATATATATATATATATGTTCCCTATTAAAAGACCGAAAGACGTCGAACTCAAAAGCCTGAAATGGCAAAATATCGAAACGGCATTTAAGCGAATTCTTTCCCTGGGAAAGGATTCGCTTGGCCACTTAGTTACTTTGCCATTTTCGGCACTTTAGTGCGGTCTCGGATTTGGTATATTTAAGTAGGGGGGGTGTGGGGGCGAAGCTCTCCACTTATTGTAATGTTTAAAGTATTTATTTATTTATTTATTTATTTTTGTGGAACAACAATTTTTTTTCCCTAGGAAAAAAAAATCGCTGTTCTGACAGTTTGAAATTGTAAGTTTTCGCTTACATAGGGTCGATTAATCACTGTTTGCTTTTTTAAGCATTTGGTGATCTAATATAGACCCTATATATATATATATATATATATATATATATATATATATATATATATATATATACATATATATATATATATATATATATATATATATATATATATATATATATATATATACACATATGTGGGTTCTATATCACATATTGAAAACACTAATTGTCACATTACTATTCAGCAAACTCACTTTGTCGAAATGTCAGTTATTCAACTGCTGTTTAATCAAAACTTTTTATAGGGAAAAACAATGATTGGCCATCATCGGGAATTTGCCCTTTTCCTTACTGTAGTGTAATCTTGGAGTTGGATGGATGGGTTTTAAATTTTTAGAATTTTGTGATGGGTAGTAGGTTGGACAGCCTTTGTTATTCCCTATAAAAAAACTTTGATTTCGACAAAGTGGGGTTGGTGAATAGTGATTTGATAACTAGTGTTTTCAACGATGTGCTATACACTCATATATATATATATATATATATATATATATATATATATATATATATATATATATATGTGTGTGTGTGTGTGTGTGTGTGTGTGTGTGTGTGTGTGTGTGTGTGTGTGTGTGTGTGTGTGTGTGTGTGAGCGTATGTATTGGTGAATTGGTGAGTATGTCTAGAAGTGTGACAGTATGACTGTAGGGGGGTTGTGTGTTGGGGGTGCTGTCACATCTCTACACTGTTAATAGACTAATGAGCAAATACTGCAGTACTTGGAGGGACACTTTAGTCACCAGAGAAAAAGAAGTGTAAAATCACAATCACTTAAAAAGTTAATAGAGCAATTTGGTTTTACAGCAGAAAAGACATGGGGTGGGGAGAGCACTAGACACCAGGGATACTCTTTATATCCTGACCTAAAGTCACTTAAAAAGTTAATTTAACAATTTTAGCAGAATGAGGGACACACGGGGTGAGGAAAAGAGTAGACACCATAATTACTTTTTAAAGGCACTTAAAACAATTTGAACTCAGTACCCAGGTGGTGCTGCGATAGCGTTGTCACCTCACAGTTAGACGTTGCCCATTCGATTCTCAGTTAGAGCGTATTCTGTGTGGCGACATGCGTGAATGGGCATTCTTTCGTTGAAGGTTGTGCATTAGGCCCGGCAAGCCAGCCTGTCAAAATCTACTGCCAATCATTAGCGGACCGGAGTTCAGCTGTGGCAACCCCTAACTGGGAAAAGCCGAAAGAAACAAACAAACAAACCCACAGCACATGCAAACAGCTCTTTAACAGACCTTTAGTCCTCTGTACTACTGCTAGATCATACTGGTGTGTTCTACTTATTACCATAAGCCTTGTAAATATGTAATATTATAATGAGGAAAAAAAGCTTCAAACTTTGTACCTTGGCACAAGGAGCAATTCATTACCAATCCAGACCTTTAGCCTTCTATACTAACTGAATGAGATTTGAAGGTTCTGTAATTTCTAAACTATAAAAAGTATAAAACTCTTAAATTCCTGGTATTATTGGCTGACTGTACTAGTCCATGTGTTACAATGAACAGAGTGGGGGCGTGAAGGACAGTTGAGAGGGACTTGGGGTGCCATTGTTGGGGGCCACCATACCTCTAAACGACAATTCAAAATACAAAGCTGGGAAGAAGTTTAAACAAAACCAGGCAGATGTTTTAAATATTACTGAGAGTAATTTAAAATGTTTATAGATTGACAGGTTTAACCTCACAATACAGTTTCAGAACAATAGGAACAATTAAACTGTAATGTCTGTCATTATTGATTGACTGCAATCATGAGTGATTTACAAGGGGTTGAAACAAAATAAAGAGGCTACATCAGAGAAGGTCTGTCAACACAGGGATAGGTAAGGAGTATGATAGTGTGTGGTGTGTGTGTGTGTGTGTGTGTGTGTGTGTGTGTGTGTGTGTGTGTGTGTGTGTGTGTGTGTGTGTGTGTGTGTGTGTGTGTCTGTGTACGTAGTGTGTGTGCATCATGTGTGGGTCTGTCTGTGTGTTTATTTCAATGCGTGCATGTTTGTGTGTTTGGGAGTATGATTGGACATGGGGGGTTGTGCCTGTACCAGTGCAATGCATGGGCTGCCAATGGTGCTTATGGCAGAAAAGTGCCGATTTGTACTAGCAGAAATTACCTGTGATTCATAGTCATGCAAATTATCTGATAATGAGGTCTTTCCACATTGCAGCTAATGTATACCTGAAATACATTTTCCGTAAGCACAATAACAGACCCTTTTGTTGCAGCATTTAAAACCCCTGGTGGGATTCTTTCTGATTCCCATTTAATGAAGCATAATCATTACATACATTATGTATCATAGTCAGAACGCCCAACCAAGTGTACACTGTGCATCTGCAGTAACATTCTGTAATATCAGCAAATATATTTACAATTTGCATTTACCATTATATACATTTGGATGCTTAGAAGTAGTACCATGCCACTGGAATACAATTTGAATAAAAGGAATTAGCACGATGAAGGGCAGAGGATATATATTTTACCATTAACCATTGTCTTTGGCGTATCCTATATACTGTTAAGGTCTCACTGAACCACTGCAGAAAGATGAAATTGTACTGCTAAAGTCTCACTGAACCACTGCAGAAAGATGAAATTGTACTGCTAAAGTCTCACTGAACCACTGCAGAAAGAAGACATTGTACTGCTAAAGTCTCACTGAACCACTGCAGAAAGATGAAATTGTACTGCTAAAGTCTCACTGAACCACTGCATAAAGATGAAATTGTACTGCTAAACTCTCACTGAACCACTGCAGATAGATGAAATTGGACCAGATTGAAAGTGGCATGATACTCTGTGTATCCTTATTACTAGTGTATCCCTACTTGCACAGTTGTTTGAAGACTGTACTATGTCTTATTTCAAAGGAGGTTTTTTTTCTCCATATTCTACTGAAAAAATGGTCTCTGCCAGGTTATACTTACTTGATTAAATGAAATACATGAAACACTGTGAACATGCTTGGTTAAACACTCTAGCAATGTAAACTCATCTCTAGGCAATATAACGGATATAATGCAATGCAATGGTGCTCGTACTGGCTATGTTCAGCTGGACATACAATACCTTCAGGGTCATGCGTGGATGGGGTATCAACTAAACCAGTTTGATTCATGCATGTGCCTAGCTCAGGCAAACTAAATTCTATGTCTTTGATTTTAATTTTTGACAACTTCCTTGTATGAAAGTGTTCTCATCAAATCCTGCTATATTAGTAAATGCCAAAGAAAAAAGAAAAAAAAAACATATATGGACTTAAAGCACCAGAGAAAGTATTGCCAAAAAGATAGTGCCACAAGCACTATGAACATATGCTACCAGTATTCTTTTAGGGCATTATACCCTAACTGGCCCCATTTTTAAAATTACATAATTATCCCCTGTATCTCCAATCTGTTTCTTGTGAGATATGCTCGTCATGTAAGTTTGTTTCATGTGTTTTATGCTTGGTACACTATTTTCTAGTATTACCGGCTGCTATATCATCTAATTTGTAAACTATATTCTGCTAATCAAATGGTCTAGTACACTGCATTGTTTGTTTTGCACTTTTCCTAGGCAACTTAGTAATAGTTATTCTCTAGCATCAGTAGTATCCATGGTACTATCACACTACTATCTGCAAAGCTATCAGAAAGGGAAAAGAAAAAAACACAAAAATATTTGTTTTTCTGCTGTATTAAGTGGTTTACTTTACTGCTGGATTTGTCTCATAAATTAAACAGTACACATGTTCTCGCAACCACTAATGCTGTTAAACCATTAAAATAACTCCCCTGCATATTTGGAGTGTATATTGCCTTGCTGCTCAGAGTGTTCACAGCAGTTGTTTTACCATCAGTTTTCATCATTGGCTAGCTCACTATTATTTATGGTTTAACTTCATGTCCAAACTCATTGTGGTTTGCATGATGTTAGCATGCAGCTGATGGCCGTTACAGTCATGTTTTAAGTGTTACTGCCTGCCTGTTAGTGTTACATAGTATGCTACTGAGAACCCTTTCAACTATTGCAGTCAATTTTATTTGGAATTTAATTTGTGAAGCTATAGCTATGAATTTTGCATTGTACTGTATAACATTATAATTCCAATTTGTTGCAAAAATGTATAATAGCAATTAAACAGCATGACTTGCTTAAGGTAAAATCTTAGTTGTTATACAATGAATAGCCCTAATTACACCTTTTTTTTCCTCTTTTTCTTCAGTCTGTTTGGACATAATCTCTGCTTTTCCACGAACATCCCCACCCCATATATACTTTTTTGAGCGTGCTAATTCTCAACTGTAATTCTTCAGCACTGGAACCTCAGTCTGGAATGAAATAACCTACAAAGTACATCAATCACCCTGAATTATATGCTAAACCTGCACTCTGCATATTTCTCTGTTAAGTTGAGTACACACTAACCCAGAGCATTTTTCCTGTGGGTTCCCCTCGCCTTCATAAGTATTTGCCACTCTTGTTTTTGAAGTTATTCTCTGTGAAATCTATCCTAATCTCCTACAAAATCCTAGTGCCGTCATTATAAATTATAAGCCAGCATTCCTGTTTTAGATATAGACTCTTCCACCTCAAACTAGGGAACTATGAGTATCTGTTATTTCTATAGCTCTGCTGTTCACTTTTTAGATAAATACACACAATCAAACATTATTGGTGCAGAGAGCTGGTCCTGGCATTAAGTAAAATGTTTGTATAGTGCATAAGTCTCACCTGCAGTGAACAGAACTTCTGACTGATTTCTTTCCCCTTGAGGCCCTTCTGGCTAGGGTATGCCCGCTTCATTTGCCCTCGCTCCACTTGGGTTCACTTTGCTCCCCTACCCTACCTTACCCCCAAATTACAGCCACCCCCACTAGCCCTAAACGTCTAACAGATACCCACTCCCACAGCTACCAGTCAACCTATCACAACACTCTTACATTACCACATCCTCTTGCTGATATCGGCTACATCACTTCTCCTACTCATCCCTCCTCAAACACACCTTTATCTATTCCTCTCCTAAAAATAATTTATACTCCCCCTTTTTCTTTATCAGTCTTCCCCTAAACTCCTAACACATTCACTTCTATTACCCTCTGTTACTTAATTTTCCTTCAGTCTCTAAATAAGTCTCCTACCATTTTTATCTCACTCTTCCCCCTTACAACTATGTCCAAAACACTAACCATCACCCTACTTCTCCTTCACAGACTACTTTTCCTCTTTATTTCTGCTCATTCCACTACATTAAACTCTACTACTGTTCCCACTAAACCTACATCTGTCACTGCCATTCCATCACCTCTCCTTAACTGCCACTATACTATAACCCTCATCCTCTTAACTTTACACCTTCTGTTCTTCGCCAAAATTAAAATTCTCCCCATAACAATTCATATTCTCTCCAACAGCCCACACCTCAATAGATTCAGAAAATAGCTAACATTCCCAGTCTACACTCTCAGATTTTCAACAATTCCACTAAGTGGGGACATCCAAACTAACCCTGGACCCACTTCCTTTAACATACCTACTCAACCCACCTCCTCCAAAAACTTAATGCTAATCACACTTAACTTCCAAAGCATTCAAAACAAAATAACCAACTTTCTCACCTGGACTTCCTATTACTAACCTGACATTATTGGAGCCACTAAAACTTGGCTCAAGCATCACACTAAAGACTCAGAATTCTTCCTCCAGGTTTCAGTACCCTCAGGCAAGACAGATCCCACAAGAAAAGAGGTTGTATTGCCCTCCTCTATCCTAGTTCTTACCGCATATCTCCTTATTCCAATACATATCCAGAATTCTCCGCAGCAGAAATTCTAATTTCATTTCTAAAAAGAAGCAGCTCCAAAAACTCTGTACTGTAGTAGTCTATATTCCCCCAGGAAAAAAACATACCCTTCCTAGAAAACATCCTTGGTTGGATCTCCAATACACTCAAGAATTAAACTGTTATATTAGGGGACATAAACATCAGTTGGTCTAACATTTGCTCAAAATGTCCCTCCTCCAACATTAACTTATTCCACTTTACCCAGTAATTATATCTCCCACCAGATTCAATAAAGGGAAAATGGATGGCTCCATCCTAGACTGGATACTAATAAGTGCCCCAAATAAAATTTCCTCAGCTGGCACCATCCCAAATACTTTAAGTGATCATCTCCCAGCTTTTGTCCTCAGATCATCCACCCCTCTCTTCAAAAAGAACATCACTGTAATCAAATACAGAATTTAGCCAACTTGGACTCACAGACTTTCAGCAACCTACTGAAACTTATAAACTGGAATATCCTAAAAATTGTTTCTCTAGATGAAGCAGTTGTCCAGTTCAACAGCCTATTTCTTGAAACCCTAAATAAGCTTGTCCCACCCTGGACAAAACGGATTAAATTTAATCATGTCCCCTGGCTAACAAAATCTACAAAACAACTAATGCAAACCAGAGATAAAATCTGGAAAAAATGGCAAAAAAAAAAAAAAATCCATCCACCCTACAAAACTACAGACAACTCTGCAACCAAGTCAAAAAGCAAATAACCGAAGACAAAAAAAAAGAATACTGCCAAAAATTTCACTCCAACAAGTATAACCCCCAAAAAATTCTGGTCAGTCATTTCATCTCTTCTAAACCCTGGAACAAAAGCCAAACCTACTCCATTTCCTGATAAAAGTTACCTAGACATAGCCAATCTTTTCAACACCCATTTTATCATTACTATATCTAATATCACTACTAACTTCACCCTACTCCACACTGACCCAAACTCTTCTACTAAAATCCCTTCATATCCTTCCCTCCTATCACATTCCTTATCCTCTCCATCATCCTAATGGTACATCTATCACTCCTACTCCCTCTTTTTCTTTAAAACCCATTCCTACTGTCACCACTAAATGACTGCTCCTCAAACTCAAACCAGGGTATAATCCAGCAGATGACCTACCCACTAAATATCTCACACTTGCCGCAGATGCAATTGCATACCCTAATAGCATATTAATAACTAGAGCTATTCTTGAATCCCTTGTCCCAAATACCTAGGAAAATGACTTTTAGTCTCCCCCTCCACAAAGAAGGCGACCCAATAGATCTTTCCAATTGCCGTCCAATTGCTATTCTCTCCTTTATCTCTATGATTCTGAAAAAAAAATGATTGAAATTCACCTTCTTGACTATTTCTCCAACAATCAAATTCTCTCACCTACACAACGTGGTTTCAGACCAGACCATAGCACCATGACTGCCTCAATCTCCTTCATGGATATAATCAACAAGGATAGGGACTCAGGCAAATATATCTCATCCAAATTCCTTGACCTCTCAAAAACTTTCAATACCATTTCACATCCTCTTCCAAATCAGCTCTTACAAACAGGTCTCACCTCCACTTTCCTCAGTTGGTTTGCAAGCTACCTATCCAACAGGCAACAAGCAGTCAAATGGAATTCCTCCCTCTCTTCATATCTCCCCAACTTTACAGGTGTCTCCCAAGCCCAAATATTGGGGCCCCTACTATTCAGCATATTTATCAGCAACTTACACTTATCACTCACCAATGGCTCACTTATTCAATACACAGATGATTCTACCATTATTTGCTCAACTGAATCCATTCCCAAGCTCCAAAACATCATCCAACTATCATTCTCTGCCATTGAAAGCTGGCTTATCAAAAACCACCTGCTACTCAACCCTG
Organism: Protopterus annectens; assembly: GCF_019279795.1. Taxonomy (NCBI): domain Eukaryota; kingdom Metazoa; phylum Chordata; order Ceratodontiformes; family Protopteridae; genus Protopterus; species Protopterus annectens. The sequence goes on along the minus strand of NC_056726.1, from coordinate 639,746,313 downwards.
AAACCGGTCACAAGTGGCGTCCCACAGGGTTCTGTCCTGGGACCACTCTTGTTCGGTATATACTTTTCCGAGGTACAGACAAACGTGGGAGGACTATGGCTCACCAAGTTTGCAGACGACTGCAAACTGGGCACCATAATCGACTCTCCAGCTGACACAAACATCCTTCAAAAAGGTCTCACAGGGACAGATAACTAGTGCCAGTGCCATGGTTTAAAGCTAAATGCCAAAAAATGTATAGTCATACCCTTTGGCAAAAACAATGTGCCCACAAATTACCACATAGGCCGAAACCCATTAAGTACAGAGAAAGTCATTAGGGACCTGGGGACCCAAGTTGATAGCAATCTCTCCTTTGAAAACCACATTGCCAAAGTGGTTAGAAAGACCTTCTACATAGCCCACCTCATCACGAAGGGTTTCACATCTAGATCAAGAGAGGTAATCATGCCCCTTTATTCATCCCTCATCAGGCCCATCATAGAATACAATGCCCCTTTTGGGATGTACCTTACCCGGCACCTGCAGCAATTAGAAAGACCCCAAAAGTATCTCACCAAGAGGATCAAGGGTCTCAAACAGATGCCATATGCTGCTTGGTTAAAAAAACTCCAGCTCTACTCAGTTGCATACCGCCTACTTCAAGGCGATCTATGCCTGACATACAAAGCTATGTCAAACTGGAGGCTGAGCTCTCTCAACTCAGGACTGGCAAAACCAGACAGGAGGAGAAGGTAACCACACACACCATAAACCCAGTCTCACATAGAACTATCACAACTACAAATCAAACACATAAACACACAAAGACATACTCGGAGGCACTGATCAAAAATCTACCAAAACAGCAGAGGCCTCCAAAGCAGACACCCAAACAACTGCCACCTCATGACATAACACAAGCAACACATAGATCACAAAGTCAGTGTGCAAATCAGTCACAGCCCTTAAGGCCAAACACAATGCCAGACACACTTGTCATAGGTGACTCCATAGTCAGACACATTGACGTCCCACTCACCAGACTGAACAAGGAGAGGGTCACAGTAAGCTGCCTGTCGGGCGCTAGAATCCGCCACATAACACAAGCACTCAGGTCACTCCACAGCAAGTACAAGTATGACTCAGTCATTGCCCATGCCGGTGTGAATGACCTGAGACGTACCTCCCTGGACTACATGAAAAGAGACATAAAGGAGCTCTCAGATTATGTAGCCCAGGCTGGTATGACCCTGACCCTGAGCAGTATCCTACCTTCACCAAGAATGATGCCACAATACAGAGACAAAATGATCAGTTTTAATAATTGGCTTAATTTCTGGTGTCATTCTAAGGGGATCCAATGTCTGTCTGCCTGGAATGACATGCTTGACAAGCCACGCTGCTTCACAAGGGACGGCTTGCACCTGTCACCCTGGGTTTCCGGATATTGGCAAAGGCTCTTGCCACCCCATAGTGCCTTTTTAGACAAGGCTCAAATTCTAAACCCACTGCCCTAGAAAACAATAATGGAAAAAACTAAGGGTAATGCTGCTCAATACCAGAAGTCTAAATCTCAAGATGCACGCTCTGAAGCCCTCCTCAGTATGGAGAACATCGATGTCTGTGCTGTGACTGAAACCTGGTTCAAGGCTCCTGAGAGCACCCCGGCACTATCAGGTTTTACCTCATATCATGCGTTCCAGACCCAAAACCTGGACCGTACCACAAAAGGAGGGGGTGTATCCATATTCATCAAGGATACCCACACCTCCAGGCTGGTGGCAACTCACGAAGCATCAGAGACCATTCAGGTGCAATTAACCATAGACAAAACTGCTCTACAGTTTGTAGCATGTTACAGGCCACCCTCTCAAACTCAGGAACCCCACACAGCCTTCCTGAAGACACTGGAGAGTATAAATGTCTCTCCAAACACCATCATATTGGGTGACTTCAACTACCCAAACATAGACTGGGAACATTACTCAAGCCCCAATACCCTAGCCCAAAGCTTCCTGGAGTTCATAAACTCAAATGCTATGGAACAACTTGTCACCATTCCCACAAGATGTGAAAATATACTAGACCTGATCATCACAAACATGGGGACAAAATGCTCCACGCACGGAAGTATATCCCTCATTGGTGAGATCAGACCATAAACTAATCTCACTGGAGATCCACATCCCGCCCCACCCCCAACAAAAAAAGACCACAGTGAAGAACTTCTCAAAAGCCAACTTCACACTTCTTAAGACTGGTGTGGTATCCTTCAAGGCCCCTGAGCCATTGAAAACCACAACCCACGCTGCTGAATCCCTTACAAATGCTTTCTACGAGCACCTCCAGGATTGCATGGATCAAGCAATCCCAAATAAAATCAAGACCCTTTCCACCAAAGGCAAGCGCCCGATCTGGTGGACCCCAGCCATAAACAAACTTTACAACAAGAGGAGAAAGCTACTACAAGAGAGAGCAAAATCCCTAAAAGGGAAGACATCTCTGATCAATACTAGTAAAAAACTAAGATCACAAATCATCCAAGGCCAACTTTGAGAGAAAAATCGCCAAGGACTCAAAAGACAATCATAAGGCCTTCTTTAGCTATGTTAGAAATCTGGGTGGAAACTCCCAGATATGCTCAGAATTAGTCCAAAATGATACAAAAATCACTGAACCCACAGACATTGCAAACATACTGGCAGACAGGTTCAGTGAAAATTTCTCCCCCCCCCCAAAAGGAGAAATATCTATCCCAGCAGAGTGTAGCCTCCCAATCATCTCAAATGCCCAGGTGAGAGCTGCTCTCTCTAAAGCTAAAAACACAGCATCAATGGGACCGGATGGTGTCCCCGGCTGTGTGCTACACAAACTCAATGAGGAACTAAACCCACACATAAGGCTGCTGTTTAATCTTAGCCTTACCACAGGATACGTACCCAAAGAGTGGCGTACGGCAACTGTGGTCCCACTCCACAAAGGCGGAGCATGCACGGACCCTGGTAATTACCGCCCCATAAGCTTAACAAGCCTGGTCTGCAAAGCTATGGAGAGGATCATAATGGAACTCATAAATAAAGACATAGGGGACCTACAGACATTGGATCCTACCCAATTCGGCTTTGTCAAGGGCAGATCATGCCTCTTGAACTTGGTCGACTTTTTGAAACAGTCACCAAGGCCATTGATGAGGGTAAGGCAGTTCACACAGCCTACCTTGACCTTGCAAAAGCTTTCGACACAATACCCCACTCGGATATCATAGAAAAGCTCACCAGCTTAAATGTAAACCCATATGTCACAAGATGGGTTGCAAACTGGCTCAAGGAAAGAACCTACAGGGTTAGAGTTGCTGGTGCCATGTCAGACTCAAGCCGGTCACAAGCAGTGTCCCACAGGGCTCAGTCCTGGGCCCCCTCTTGTTCGGCATCTACTTTTCAGAAGTGCAGGCAAACATAGGAGGATTGTGGCTGACAAAGTTTGCAGATGACTGCAAACTGGGCGCCATAGTTGAAAATCCATCAGACACAGATATCCTTCAGAGAGGTCTCATAGAAATGGATAACTGGTGCCAGAGCCATGGCCTTAAGCTAAACGCCAAAAAATGTATAGTCATACCATTTGGTAAAAACAAGTTAACCCCAAGTTACCACATAGGTGGCAATCCATTAAGCACAGAAGAGGTTATCAGGGACCTGGGGACCCAAGTTGACAGTAACCTTTCTTTTGACACTCACATTGCCAAAGTGGTTAGGAGGACCTTCTACATTGCCCACCTGAATATGAAGGGATTCACATCCAGATCAAGGGAGGTCATTGTTCCCCTGTACTCTTCACTTATCAGACCAATGATTGAGTACAATGCCCCATTCGGAATGTATCTTACCCGACACCTGCAGCAATTGGAAAGACCCCAAAAGTTCCTCACCAAAAGGATAAAGGGGCTCAAAAATATGCCATATGCTGCCCGACTGAAGAAACTCCAGCTCTATTCAGTCACATACCGTCTGCTCAGAGGTGACCTGTGCCTGACATACAAGGCCATGTCCAACCTGGAATTAATGGACATGCTCCACCTCAAAAAATCCAAATCCACCAGAGCCACAAGAGCAAGAGACTTAAACCTCAATACGGATATAAATAGGACATGCTGGAGGGACAGATTCATCACCCAGAGACTCCCTATGCTGTGGAACAGAATCCCGGTCCATGTGAGACAGAGCACCTTACTGGCTCTGTTCAAGAGGAATCTTGACCAGTGGATGGGAGATCGTAGGTTTACCCCGGGGATCATCTCTGTATCACTGCTGGACAGAGGCACGGCAAACTAATGGGTATAGTATTCTTCAACCTAAGGGGTGGTGAAAGCCACACAACTCTGGCTAAGCTTATAAATGCCCTAGGGCAGATAGCCTAGTATGAACCTATGAACCTATGAACCTATAAATCCAGAATTAATGGACATGCTCCACCTCAGTAAATCTAAATCCCTTAGAGCCACACGCTCAAGGGACTTGAACCTCAGCACAGAAATAAATAGAACTTGCTGGAGGGACAGGTTCATAACCCAGAGGCTCCCTTCACTCTGGAATAGAATTCCAGTTCATGTGAGCTAGAGCACCTCACTGAATCTCTTCAAGAAGAATCTTGATAGGTGGATGGGGGATCATAGGTTTGTCCCAGGGATTACTCCCATGTCACTATTAGACAGAGGCACAGTAAACTAAACCTTAAAAAGGGCACAGTATACTCAAATCAAGGGGTGGCATAAGCCATACAGAATCGTGCTAGGCTTATAATTGCCCCAGGGCAGATAGCCTAGTATGAACCTATGAACCTATGAACCTATGAACAAAACCAAAATAAGAAAAATACCCCCTTAATCAAAGACCAATTTGACATATTCTCCAACAGTAAATCACCTATTGAGCTAGTCTGCCACACAAAACTTCTAGGTGTTATAATAGATGAACACCAAAAATCCGATGTACATATTCAATACAACATTAAAAAAAATCGGGCCTACTATATAGGCACAAACACTTTCTTAGCTCTACTAGCAAAAAGATGATGGCTAACATCTATCTACTTCCTTCTGTTACATACTGAGCCTCACTACTCACCAACTTACTCTCCACTCTAAAATCAAAACTTGAAATGTGTTACAACAGAATTGCTAGATTTACTACTAATGCCTCTTATTCCACCCACCACTACACAGCACTGCACTCCCTTAATTGGCTAGAACTGTATCTCTCCTAAGTACAATTAACCACTGCTCACAAAACTGTATACAAATTCTTAATATCTCCTGGCCTCTCCTCACTTTTCACTAACTGGACACCAAAAATATTGCTCAGATCTGAAAACCAACAGCTTCTGCAGATTCACAGACCAAACCTTCCAGCTGGTCAACTCCTTTACTCTTATTCTGTAGCCTGAAACTGGAACTGTCTTTCTGTGTACATTAGATCAAATCAAAACCTAGTACCTGTTAAAACATTCCTACAAACCTCTCTCTCCTTCATATGGATCTGTAACTACTCTACTTCTGCCACGTTTATGTCCCAACCACCTCTACATCCATAACCTCTCTTTCACTCTCTACCCTCTAGCTCCTGTACTCCTCTTTCCACCTACTATTTGCTACTCAACTTCCTCTAACTGCAGTATTTCCTGTCTATTCTTAGTCGTCAGCTGATCTACACACAGACCTTCATCTGTACTTGGTATATAATGACTAATTCACAGTTATCCCCGCTTTTTCTTCCTAGTAACTGATAATTTTTTAAGTCACAAAATGTATCTACTTAATTTCCTTATTGTTTTTATTTTTTATTCATCCTTTAAATGTTTTATAAGTACATATGTATGTATACTGAAACCCTGGAAGTTTGTATGCACACATATAATTTTGTGTATCATTATATGTTGTAAATTGTAACTCTGAAGTTAACCTGCCTGTACAATTGCATGCAATTGTTCAAGATTGTCATATGAACTTGGAGGTTTTCTCCCTGGGCCTCCACAGAAAATGGGCAGTTACAGCCCAGTGGACTATCCTGGTAATCAAATGCCAATAAATAAATAAATAAATCTGTTATTATCAGCTGTCAACAATATTAGTAAATTTCCGAGTCGGCGACGTCTCACACATATGACTGCATGCATTAACATAACTAAATTGTGTGATGTAGTTATGTAGCTAATGTCTGCACAGTCCTACTTCTCATTCATTCAGTGAAGGGCATGCTCCACTATGGTGGCTGCTAAGGCACATATAGTGCTACTTGTCACTGCTAACTTTTTTGGTTTGCAGTCAAACTTCTACTGTCACCTCTATCTATTAATGCTGCTACTTGTTGCCTCTGAAAGTAAGAAATAACAAAGATAATTTTTCTCTTGCTGTACTGTTGCATGTGAGGTTAAGGCTGAAATGCTGTGTTGGCTGATTGTCAGACTTCACTACATTTAAGGCTTTTTGACAGTCATTTTGCTTGCCTTTTGAACCATGGCATGCAGTGCATACTTCAGTGTGATGTAATCCCCCCAGCACAGTCCTGTTTTAAAACTGGTTATTTAATATAATGCATGAGAAAATTATATGTTTGTTGTCCTTTGTGACCATTAATGTCAAGGAAGGATTAACATGGAGATATGCCCATGGACTTTGAGAAACGTTCCTTCACACATTCATGGGAGATATCTGTTTAATAAAAAATACCTGGTCATACATTAACAGTTGATATTTTACTGTGCCTTTGTTTGCAAGTGTAATAGACTGGAAGTCTTGATATAGAAGCATATTTGAAATTTGCAGTATTACTCAGTGTAAATTATAACTCACATTTTCATTAATTGGCTACATGGTTTCTAAGGGCATTTTCACTGAAACTAATCTCTTTTCTGTTTTCTCTGGCAGCTGTTGTATTTTTTCTTCCTTATCAATTCTAATTCTAAAATCTGAATTTGATTCTTTTAAAGATAGTCATGGTGCCTTGTAAAGGGCACAGAAGTGCCCTTTGAACACAAGCAGCCAAAACAAATAAAGTTAATTGCATAGTAATATAATGTTTACTTCATTTCCTTGAGAAAGTGAAAAATATAAAAATCTATGTTACGGCTAAAAGGAACAGAACTGTACATCGTCTAAAGCATAAAACAAAGGGTGACATAAATGGCACTTCCAGCCTTCCTTAAATACCATAGAAAATGCTGTTGTAAGGAAATTAAGGTCTAAAGTTAATGTACTGCGTAATTGTATACACATGGCAGACAGCATTGTTTATATTTTGTTTGTGGTTCTTTAGTATTATATATTTTGAGAATGGACTGCATCCTTATATGTCACTTATATGGAATAAGAAAGAGGAAATATTAGCCAAGTCTTTTCTTGTTCATATAATTGGAATTTTGCTAGCTGTAAGAGCCTACCTAGTAGCACAGACTTTATGATACGCAACTACCTCAAGAACAGGAGGGATACTGAAGGCATATGATGTGTTTCTGGTTGATGGGCACATTATAACATGTCACCGGCTTTGAAGCCATACGAGTAATAGGTTCAAAAAAACAATAGCACAGTTCTACTTTGTGTTTTTGCAATACCACAACCATTCATTCAAAATCCCTCACAAAAACATGTGCTGATAAGTACAGCATAGATACATTCATTAGCCACAATGATCTGGATAGAAGTGAAGAAGGAGGTAGCATTTCTTTTCTCATGCTGAGGGATGAGAGTTTAGGTGCATTTCTGTCTCACACTGCCATTTGTTCCGTTTGGTATTTAAGGAGATATGCAAATCTGCATGGATCACTCAGCTTAGAAGGATGCTCATTGTCAGAATGATGGGAGAAATATTACTTCTGTTTGTGCTTTCAAACTTGACTTAACTCCCATTACAGAAGGTGCAATTGTATTAGAGTAGTACTTACATTTCTTTGTTGACTATTTTGGAATTCTCCATCCAATCAGTACTTTTTATGTAGGCTAGAGTTATGCCAGCAACATTCAATGGATAGGAACTAAGTGAGTAAGCTTGTTGGCTTAGGCTTGGTCAGTCATGCCTTGTACCATTGTGGGCATTCTCTTCAGAACTATTTTAAGGATCCTGATGTCCTTTTAATAAAGGAGGTTTCCACAAACACATATAGAGTCTGAGGCTTAGTACTATCAGATGTCTGTAATGTTTAATAATAAAATTATTTTCGTACAAGAGACGGAAATGCAGTTTAGCAAATTGTTTGCTATCATTGACAGTTGTGATTGCCTCCTGAATAGGCCAAATCCTTCTCTGTCAGTATCCCTAGCAGAATGGCCACTTCTGTTTTGTTTTTTTTTCATATTCCACATAGCCCTCTGGTAGTAAAGTTAGAGTGCACAATTATTAATGTCATCTGTAGCTGACAAAGTGAGGGAAGGTGAGAATACTGGAGAGCCGCCATGATAATTCAAAGCATAGGTGGGTTTAACACTAGAATGAGATATAATCTTCTTCTGCATGACAAAGATCATCTGATAGGTCACTACATGCCATGAGGAACATTCTTTTGGCTATCACTGCACCAGTTCTAGGAGCCCATGTTCCCCAAGCCTGCTCTCATACCTATCTCAGCCATACTTGTGAGATCTGATTAACACAAGAACTGCTAAAGGCCCACCCACTTAAGCACATCATCCCCCTTCCTCCCTGATCAGAGATGAGCAAGCTTAAGTGTCATCATGTCCTTGCCAGTCCTTACAGCCAACTGAACTATAGCTGAAGTTATATTACCAGTGCAACATGCAATTTAACATTTTAAACTTTTTAGCTGACTTTGAAATTAGTAACCCTCCTCACATGCACACACAGACAATACCATACATTTTCTTATAATGCAGCTTTGATGTTAATAATAAGAATGTGTGTTTAGGAGAATGAAAAATATACCCCATGAAAAAGAAAACCAACACTTCATTGTGGTTTCTGGTAAATACAAATGAAGCCACTCCATACCATGATAATGTCTTCAAAATGCTTAGGATGAACCATCTGAAAGCCTGCAACAGAGGGATGAAGATCTCCCAAAGAGTTCCTCACCTGACTTCCCAGGCAGCACACAATGGCAGCTTTCTGCAGGTGACAAGTTCTGGTAGTAGTATAGTTGCAGTTGCAGGTCATATGTGATTGTGTGAACAGGTCACATTACTTATTTATTTACTTACTCAGTTATTGCTTTCCAGGACAGAACACTGATCCAAATGGACCATTTTCAGCCATCGTTAGGGAGAATACAATAGAAAGAGGATGACAAACTTGACATTTCCAAATGAAGACATGCATAATGATAAATAGTGAAGAATGTTTAAGCAAGCTCTCAGTGCTGAAATTAAAAATATATAACTATTCGCATTTCAACTGTAACCTGAGTTGCATAACTGAACCACAATGCAATGTGTACAGTAAATATTCAGTAGCTGTAGTATATACAAGTAGTTGTAAGGGGAGAGAGAGAGAGTGTTGATGGAAAAGAAAAACTAAGTTAGTGTGAAAGGAAGGAAGGTGGAGAAAATGAGAAAGCAGGTAGTAGGAGAGAGATTTTATGGATGGATTAACAGAGTATAAAATGAAAAAAATGAATGCCTAAAGGAAAGAAAATCTTTTATCTTACACTGTCTGTTGTACAGCACATACGGGAGTCTTTATAATACAGACATTTTTTTTAATTTGATTGTGGAAGATCTGGCAGGAAGGGAGTGACTGAATCTTTAATGGAAGGGATTCTTATGTGAGAGCTAGTGCTGAGAAACTACTGTAGGCACCATGAAATCTGTTCCTGGGGATAAATAAGGAGGATTGTGAAAAAGAAGTTATGTCTTACCATAACATTCCATCTGTGTTGTTCATCTTCTTTCATTCATCAGTGATGGGTTCAGTTCCGAGCCCTCAGAACTGAGTCGGCCTTTTTACTAAGCTCGCATCAGCCAAAAAACTCTCGAGCTAAGTTTCTACCCAGCATACCCTTCTCCCTGTTACCTCAGATCAAGTTTTCTAGAGAAAGAGAAATAAGGCCAAGACCACTTCTGTGCAAATACCCTAGGACACCACTTGGGCCCAAAGTATCCCCCAGTAACCTTTGGAGGGGGAATGAGGGTTCGAAGTGATGAATGAAAGAAGATGAACAACACAGATGGAACATTATGCTAACACAACTTCTTTACCTGATGTTGTTAATCTTCTTTCCATTCATCACTGATGGGACAGAATCCCAAGCTACCTTGAGGTCCATGGGCCGCCCCTATGGAAGAACATTCCTGAGTACCATTGAGCCAAAAGCAGCTCTCCCTCTGGAGAACAGGTCCAATTTGTAATGATTGATAAAGGTATGAGGCTTAGCCCAAGTAGCTGCTGCACAGATGTCATCCATGGAAGCCCTGGAATGGAAAGCTACAGATGTTGACATAGATGTAGTGGAGTGAGCTTTAACTTTTGGCATAGGTTCATTACTGAGGGATTAGATGAAACGTATGCAGTCCCCTTAGCCATTTCGATAAAGTAAACCTTGGAAACAGCATCTCCAATTCTGTGCCCAGAAAAGGAGATGAAAAGCTTTTCAGACTTGCAGATAGGTTTAGTCCTGTATAGGTAAAATCTCAGTTGTCTATGTACTTCCAAGGAGTGAAGGCAGTACTCCTCTATTGGAAAACTTTGGAAAGAACATAAGTAGGTCAATGGTCTGGTTAATGGAAAATTCAGAAAGAACTTTAGAAAGGTAGGATGGATTCGTCCGATGTGATACTCTGTCTTTATGGAAGACCAGATAGGGCTTCTTGATACACAATGCTTGCAGCTCTGAGACCCTTCTGGCAGACATGATGGCTACCAAGAACAAACATTTCCAAGACAAAAACTTTAGGTCATACTTCACAGCAGGTTCAAAAGGTTTTTGAGTCAAAGACTGAAGGACTAAAGTGAGGTTCCACGGTTACACAGGCTGTCTGACAGGAGGCCTGATATGAGAGGTTCCCTTGAGGAAGGGACGTAAAGAGATGGGTGCCATCTATACCATTATGGAAATTAGAAATTGCCACTAGGTGTACTCGTACAGTAGAGGCAGAGGCTCCATTATCAAAAAACGTAGCCAAATATTGAAGTACTGCAGTTACTGGAGCTGAATAAGGGTCTAGCATGTTATCCTTAGACCAGATGGAGACCCTCTTCCATTTACCCTGATATAGTTTTTTGGTGTATGGTTTATGAGAAGCCAGAATGATGTCTCAAACAGGAGAGGAGAGATTAGCTTGCCTGGCAACTAATGGAAGTGGAGAAACCAAGTTGTTAGTTTGAGACTGGACAGATTCGGGTGGCTCAATACTTAGGGGTGAGTAATTAGATCTGGAAGAGGGTCCGGAATCTACAGCAGATATACTAGGTAAGGCGAAGGAAGGGGAAACCAAACTTGTTGAGGCCAGAATGGAGCTATGAGGATAACCTTGCATCTCAACCACAGAGCTTTCTGTAGAAATTGTGGAATCAGGGGGATGGGAGGATAGGCATAAAGAAGTCCCGTGGGACAGTCGTGGACTAGAGCGTCACTTGGAGACTACCCTTCTGGGGGAAGAAGGGGAAAATAGCTGCTGTGCATGCTGTTCGAAAAAGAGGCAAAAAGATTGCAGCAAGAATGGCCCCAGTGGCTAAAGATTTCTGTCACCACTTTGGGGTTAAGGGACCACTCGTGAGGCAGGAGGATGCATCTACTCAGTTTGTCCGCAATTATGTTGGAGCTCCCTGGGATATGCATTGCTATCAGAAAGCGGTTGGAAGCTATCACCCACTGCCAAATTCTCATGGCTTCTCAACACAGGGGGTAGCACTTGGTTCCTCCTTGCTTGCTGATATACCAGTCCACTGACATGTTGTCTGACTGGATTTCAATAGTCCCAGAAGGGAGAGCTGAATGAAAGGCTTGCAATGCTAACATCACTGCTCTCAGTTCCAGAACATTGATATGCAGGTAGGCCTCTGAGGTGGACCATGTGCCTTGGACTGACTTTTCCTGGAAATGCCCCCTCCCCACCCAATCAGGGAAGCATCCATGGTCACAATGGCTCTGGGCTCAGGGGATTGAAATGGGTGACTCCAAAGTTCTGTGTCTGGTCTTATCCACCAAAGGAGGTCTTGTTTGCAGGATTTGGTTATTCGGGTCTGGTAGTAAAAGGGGTGATAGTTTGGGAACCATTGACAAAAAAGGAACCACTGCAGTATCTGCATGTTAAGCTTCGCTAGAGGCACCACTGGGATCAAAGCTGCCATAGAACCTAAGGCCTGAAGAACTTCCCTTGCCAAAACTTTTGTGTGACAGAGTATCACTTGGAGCTGAAGCCTCAAATGCTGGAGTCTGTGGTTTGGGAGTGATACTACACAGGACTGTGTGTTGAACACAGCTGCAATGAATTCTATTTGTTGTGTAGGAGTAAGGTTTGATTTCTCCCAATGTATCGTTTTTCCCAACAATTTTTCCAGAGAGAGAGAGAGAGAGTGTGCTGCAGTGCTGTTACCAAAAGATGCTCGGTGGGGTGGTGAGGAATCTGTCGTCCAAATAAGGAAACACCTGGAATCCTTGTAGTCTCAAGTGAGCTGTGATGACTGCTAAACATTTCATAAACACTCTGGGGGCCGTAGAGAGTCCGAACGGCAGGCCACTAAATTGATAATGACTGGCCCTTAGCCAGAAGCAAAGCAGACTCCTAGAGCATTTGTCCATCTTGATGTGGTAATACACATCCCAGAGATCTATCAAGCATATCCAATCACCTTCTCTCAAGAAAGGGAGAATGGACTGAACCATGGCCATCCGGAATTTGGCTTGGGTGACAGACTTGTTTAAGCTGCTGAGATCCAAAATGGGTCTCCAGTCCCCTGTCTTTTTTGGCACCAAAAAGAATCATGAGTAAATTCTGGATCTACGTTGATCTGGTGGGGCTGGTTGGATGACTCTTTTTTCAGACAGCTTTATTATTTCTGAAGCTGCTGTTTCCTTTTGACTGGGTGGAGCATCAGGAAGCGTTCTTGGAAGATTTGGTTGAGAAGAAAGGGGAATGGCATAACCTCTGCTGATGATACTCTGCACCCAACGATTGTTGGTAATAGAGTGCCAGGCAGCTTGGTGCAAAACGACCCCTGACTGCTTCCAGAGGTAAGCAATCAGGCTGCTTTTCAGGAGCACTGGTAAGGCTGTCCAGAGGAAAAGTCCCTGGAGCCTTGGTTACGAGGACCCCCCCAGACTCTGTAGGGGCATTTTCTGGAATTGTTACCCCCTCTGCCCCTGGGGGTATTATCACCATGTGTATCATGGAAAGGACCCTGAGATTTGTTTGTGCCAGAATTTCCCACTCCTCTGGTTCCTGGAGAAGGTACATTGAGGATTGGAAAACTGTAGGCCTACGGCAGACAGGGTCTTTCCATCTTGCTCGCACCTGGATAGTATGTCCTTCACTTTGGAGCCAAAAAGGAATGATGCGTCAATGGGAGCATTCAAAAAGGAAGACTTGAAGGGGTCCACAACATCACAAATGTGCATAAAGTCAAGACGCCTCATGACAATGCCCAAACCTGCTGCTCTGGCCGCCCTTTCAGTCGCATGGAAAAGCAATCTCATGGACGAGTTGGATATCAATTCCAGGGTTGCGAGCTGTGAGGCCATTTTGCCCCTGACCTCATCAGACAACTGTCCTGTGAGTGTCCCAGAGAGTTTGGAGATCAAGTCTCTCTGGAGCCTCATAAAATGTGCCAAATAGTTCAGGGACCATATAGCAAAGGTCCCTGATGCAAAAACCTACTTACCAAATCTGTCCACTGCCCGGGACTCCCTGTTGGGTAGGTGGACAGTGGCACTTTCCTCAGCCAAGTCCATTTACGTGGCTGCCACCACCACCACCATAGCATCAACTGGTAACCCCTTAGACCAATGTGGGTTCTCCTCAGGAGGAGAAAGAATTTTGTCAGGTCTCAGAGGGATCATCTCAGTGGAATCAGGGTTCTTCCATGTACACTGCATGATGAGCTGGACAAGTTCATCGGCAGGTGGGCCACCCAAGAGGTAGAAGGTGGGGTGCAAAAAGCCTGCAGGAACACGGACTCCTCAGATGAAGGGTTGGAGGGCTTCCAGTCACCTCTCTGTTTTAGCATTTCCAAGATGTCTCCAAAGGAGACTTCATCAATAGGTGACAGTGGGGACCCTTCACCATCATCGTAATCCATGTCTTCCATCAAATACTCCTTGGGTGAGTCCATGTGCTTCCTCTTGCATGTCCTCTTCCAAGGGGGCTCCTCAATGGGGTTCTCTGAGGAGGAAACCAACTGTCCACAAAATAGGAACAAACAGACTAGGAAATCCACCTAGGTATCCGACAGCCAAACTCACAATAAGGTGCAGCAAAGCAAGGTAGTAACTGGAAACGCCACAAGCAAAGTAATGCAGGAAAACCTTTTATTAATGCCAAAATTTCTCCAAGTTTTCGTTGACCAAGCAACTTCATCAGATAACATCAGAAATCTTTCACTTGTTTATATACACTTACAAATTGATAAATTGTTTAATTGTTAGCAATTTAAAAACTCTCTTAAAAAGTTATCACAGTTAATAGGCCCCAGGATACTTAATGTTACACCTAACATATCAATATCCAGATAAATCATGTTAAAAAATTTTTTGAACAATTGTTTTACAAACAAATCTGTTTAAAGTGTGTTCAAATTGCATGTGTAAATAGTTGATTGCATACTCAAATCAAAAAGATTTCCTTATTTAAAAATACACTGTTTTTTACCCAAATAAAATTAATTATTAATATATTAAAATAGTACATAAGAGAACAGGTCTAAATAAATATCATAGTACTTTACCATTACAATTGGTCTGCCCTAAGTTTTAAATAAGGCATAATAGAAATGGAATTGTTCAAACCCGGAGGCTTGTTAGATTCCAACAAGATCTGCCAATACGTTTCCCTATGTGACAATTTTGCTTCCCAATGTCCACCTCTTGAGCATTTAGGAACTGCTTCTAGAACAAAGAACTTAAAATCAGCAGATTCACAAACAATAGTGTGCCTATAAAGTGCATTAGTACTGCATTGTTTCTGAATGTCGTAATAATGCTCGTAGATGCATCTCCTTAGCTGCCTTTCGGTCTTGCCAATATAAAAAGATTGGCAACATCGGCAGACAGCCAAATAGACCAAACCAGTGGAAATGCAATTGTAAAAGTGGTTGGACCAAATATTTCTGCTTCTACTTTCCAAATATACATGTTTCTGGTTAATAACATGTTTACACTGGGAACAACGCCCACAGCGAAACGTACCCTTCCTGCGATGTTCAGGAGGCCCCCGACCGTTATGTTCCAAAATCCTCTTGATGTTGAAACCCCTTTTGTAGGCAAATTTACAGGTTAATTCTTTAAAGTTACTCAGGTCAGTAAAGTCCTGAAATAACTTCAATTCATTTTCAACAATGTTTCTAATTTGTCCCACATCCACACTGTGTTCAGTAACATTCTCTGAGGAGGACTTGGAAGAGCGGATACCATGAACAGGGTTTCCTGTGGCTTCTCTGCCTGGTGTCCCGGGGGTGGTCTGTGGCAGCTTTAGCTCAGGAGGTGAAAACTGGCATTCTGGCATCACAGAAGTGCTTCCAGAAATGAGAGCCCTCTCCATCGTGTGAAAGGCAGGTCCGCTCGAAGTGGGATGTGAGCCCAGAACCAAGAAAGACAACCTCAGAAATGGGGTCACACCCTGCTCGACTAACCCCTCCCCACAGATGGAGCCTCAAGCAGGATCAGCGTGGACTAGGCTATCGGCACTGAGGATGGAACCGAGGATAAACACCGCTCCAAGCCCCAGTCCGAAGCGCCCGCCCCCAATCCCCATATTGAGGAAGGACTGGTTCTGCAGGAACCGAGGACCAAAGGGACAAACTCAGAGCCAGAGTGAGGTGCACTATCGGCGCTGAGGAAATGGTTTCCGAGGAGGATGTTGGAGCGGAAGGCTTCAGAACCAAAATGGTCGAAGGAGGAGAGTAAGATGGAGTCTGTGGAGAAAACAACCCAAGTCCCTCATGGGGAAGGGTCTTAGAAAGTGTGGGTATCCCCCTGGCTACCAACAGCTGGTCCACAAGATGCACCACATCATGTTCCATCAGGCTCATGGTGGAGCTAGTGGATACTCTGGATGGGGAGTCAGGGCATTCGATGAACGGGCTATACACTTGGCCTAGAAATGGATCAATGGAAAAGGAGTATCGAGTCCATGGTGTAAGGTCTGCCAGCACCGAAGACTCATGTTTCGAGACTGGGAGTAATGGGGTCAAATCTAGTTTAGTCGATAAAACACTCAGTGCCGAAATGGCACTCGGAGCCGAAATGGTCTGTTCCATAAACGTCAGTGTCGAAGGTATCAAAGATGTGCCCTGAGCCGAAGTGGTCACAGGTGCTAAAGTCAAAATAGGCATGGTAAGGTCTATAATCTGTGCCGGAGGCAGGACCGGTGCTGATACTGGCACCAGTGTCAAAGGTTTCCAGATGCTCGGTGCCAAGGAAGACAGAGCTGTAGAGGCAGATTTATGCTCTGAAGACAGCTTTGGGACCTTTGGCTTGATAGGCTTACCCTGATCACCTGATAGTGAGGAGGGAACCGAGTGGGACCTCTTTTTGTCAGTGAGAGAGGTTGAGACCTCCTTTGCAGAAATGGCCTCTGAAAAGGGAGACTTAAGTAACCCTTTCAGTATCATTTTATTTTTGCGCTCATTAAGAGTGCATTGACTGAAACTTTGACAAATGTCACAAGGAGGCTGCACCAAGAGGTGTGGCAGCACCAAACAGTATACGCAATCATCGTGAGAATCACTATTAGGTAACTTCACAATTGTAGATATGAGAAAAACAGAAACCTCTTAGTAAAAAACAATCCTAACAGGCTACAGGAACGAGAGGAAAAAATGCCAGCTATGGTATTGAAGGAATACCACAAGGGTAAGGGAGGAAAGGCCGTAGCAACAATGGTACTAGAAAGATTACCAACGGTAATAACGGGTAGAAAAGAGAAGAACAAAACACGGTCTAAGGGAATAAAACAGACTACAAATATTATCCACTTTATAAAAAAGGAAGCTATCCAAAGTTTTATACACAAATATCAAATAAAGTTTCACTTAGTTGAGAGCTCAGCTGAAATGCAGCTTTATGGCTACGCAGCAAACAAGATCTGAGGTAACATGGAGAAGGGCATTCTGGGTAGAAACTTAGCCCAAGAGTTTTTTGGCTGGAGTAACCTTTGTAATAAGGCTGACTCTGTTCCGACGGCTCAGAACAGAACCCATCAGTGATGAATGGAAAGAAAATTAACATCAGATCTTAAGTTATACATTGTTTTTACTTAGTCTGCTGCAGTAATAGGAGTTTTCTTAATCCAGAATTTTTAAATTTGGTTTTAAAAGGTTTGTTATAAAAGGAGTGGGTTCCATTTAGATGTTCGAAAGTCCTTTTACAGGAATACGAAAAGAGCAACACGTATTGCGTGAACCACGGAAACACCGAATGTCCAAAACCACGAAATTCGAAATGTCAAAGTGTCATGGTTGGCCCATCTGTGATATAGCTCCGTAAGGTAAGTGTGCGATAGTTACGGACCTTAGGGTTAGAGTGCAGGTTAAGGTAAGTGCATAGATAGGTAGGTAATGTATGCAAGGTTTAATGTAGGGTTAGAATTAGGGTTTTGTTAAATGTATGTGTGTGGATTATTTATTTTGTTTTGATATGTCTCTGTAGGGTAAGTGTGCGATAGTTACAGACCTTAGGGTTAGGGTGTAGGTTAAGGTAAGTGCATATATAGTAATGTATGTAAGGTTTAGTGTAGGGTTAGAAGTAGGGTTTTGGTGCTTTACTTTAGGGTTAGAAGTAGGGTTTTGGTTAGTGTATGTATGTGGTTTATTTATTTTGTTTGGGTAGGAAGTATGTAGTAGGAGGTGGAGTTGGCCGACTATGGGGATTCGACTTTTTGAATTTTGCGGTTTAGTGCATTCGGCATATTCGCGGTTCGCCCAATACGTGTCGGTGTTTTTGTGTTCACTTAATAGGATTTTCGCTAATATAATATAGACCCAAAGGAGTGATTGTATCTTTAATGGGATGTTTTTTTGTATATCCAGGGCTAGTGCTGAGAAGCTGTTGTAGGTACTCTGATGTCTATTCATGAGGATAAGTAAGGAGGAGTTTTTGTGGGATTGTGACCTTAGGTTACAGGTAGTTTATCTATTAATCTACCTGCAAAAAGGGGGAAGGTCGGTAGGTTTAAGAGTTTACAGGTGAGGAAAGCTAGGTATAGAGTGCATCTCTGTTTTATTACAGGCTATTGTATACTATGAAGGACATCATGCAGATATCATCACTAACAGTACATAGGGCTGTTATGGTATTATGCCCAGCCCTTAAGTAATACTTGTTTGGCAAACAGATGCTACATTTTGGATGTTTTCTATAAGTTGAATGAAGACTATTTTTTCAGATATTTTATATAGGGTGGTAGGATCACAACTGGTTAAATGTCTTTGGAGCATTCAGTTTGGAGTCACTTAGGTATGGGTTTTATTATTGCTTGTATCCACAGGGAAACATTGTTTTGGAGAAATGGCAAAAGTTGCATAGTGGGTGAAGGCTGGGAAGTATGTGATCTTTGCATAGTACAGTAAACTGAGACATAAGCCCTTTTGAACCTGTGAGCTCATTTCTGCAAAGTTTGTTAGTGCAGTCCTTAATTTATTTAAGCCGGTGTGAATGGAAGGGCTCATGTTTGAGGACTGGGGATTTGATGACTCTAGGTGAGGGGAAGTTTAGATATCAAGTCAAGACTTCATTAAGGAAGGCTGTTGTTATAAGATTGGAATACAATGTGAAAATGAATGTCTTGTGAAGCCAAGCCATTTGAACATGTCCTGTAATGAGTAATTAATGAGAATATTGTATGTTTTTTTTTCATGCTGTTTAACATTTAAGTTTGACTGGAACAAAGTTTCCTTTTCGTCTTCTGTAGGCTTTTTTGAGCAGTGTGGCTTTTAGTTCCACAATAAGAAATTAATCAGTGTCACTCTCTCCTATTTTAAAGTCATTTGGCTGACAGGGTGGTATCTTTTTTTAAAATAATCATTTTGTTGATATTTCTTTTTTTTTTAGTTTTTGCTCATCCTTATGCTAGCATATTTGTTACCTGATTTTAGTATTTTGCAAACTGAGCCTTTTTGGTTATACATTGTGTTTACCACTCTTAAAGATGGAACCGTACATTAGATAACAAGAAACAAACATGCTCACACACACACACACACACACACACACACACACACGCACACACACGTACACATGCACACATATACATACGCACACATACTGCATGTGCCTCTATGGATGATCACCATTTCAGTTACAACATGTCTTCAGGGAATGGGAGGAAACTGGAACATGCAGCAACAACCTGTTAGAACACAACATCTATTTATTTTCTAAAATATGTAATGGTTATTATAATACATTAGGCTTGGAGAGTATTTTTTATCAAGCTGACATGTAAAGGTAGTTACATCATGTATGTTTTTTTTGGGCGGTTCTCAGAGTTTTTAGGCAGGTTATTGTATCTTCATTCAGACTATAAGGGAAGTCTGCTGGTCATAATGTCTGATATTGTCCAGTACTTGTTTAATAGAAAAACTCAAGACATTAACTGCTTCCTACTTCAAGTTGTATCACATTAACTTCATCTTCTTTTTTTACAATAAAGCTCATCTAGCCAGCATTTACTATCTGTGATTGCCAGTCGCTCTTGAAATTGCTGTGTTCATTTTGTATGTGCTCTTAAGCAAATACAAAGGAGCAGAGCCCAGACATAAAGCGTCATGGTACAGAATAGTGCCAGCGCCAAAAGAAATCAAGACACCATTTTTACTTAACCTCAAAGCAGCATCATGAACTGGATGTTAACACAAACCCTTTCAGCTATCATTATATAACAGTGTCATTCTTATTTTGAGTAGTATAATGCCTCCTTTGGCAGTAATCAGGTAAGAATGCACTAAGGATGTTACTGTGCATTGCCTAAATTGTATTTTGCTGGTTACCATGTAATCAAGGGCAACAGCACAATGGCATTGTTATTGTTTGTTTATCTTTCTTTTGCATAACACCTCATCTACAGTAGTTATTCTCCAGCTTTCCTTTATCCATATCAGGAATGGAAAAATACAAATAGATTTACTATTATTACAACACTGCATGCACCTTTATACTTGTGAGATTAACTTAAGAACTTACATTCACGTGTTAATATGCTGACATATGAATTCTTGAGCTCTGTCTAGAATGCTTTGGTGGAGCAGCAAGGCATTTATGCAGCTACCCTCCAATGGTCTTACTCTATCCCTTCTTCTGCTAATCCAGCCATATTTGGACACCTCCTTTAAGAATTATTCTGCCACTGCTTTTGGTAATAAATTGTGTTACCCTATTGTCCTCTGCATTAATTAGTATTTCCCTAAGTCAGTCTTGAGTCCTTCTGTTCTAACAGCAGCCTTATGCTTTTCTCCTTCATCTGCCCTTCATATTCATTTTCATCTCTGCCCTTCTTAATTATCTTCTGAAATGTGATGTGTCCATATTATACCTCTTACCATTTTATCTTTCACTGTATACATGCCATAAGCTAGAAACATCAACTATTCGCCACTTTTATATCTCTTCATTGCATGTGGTGCACCTGCTTAACATCCCATTTTCTGTATTGCCACCATACCTCATATGCAGTCTTAATAGTACCCTCTATGATGACTCAGTGTACAGTGTATTCCTTACACAGCTGATATGATATATAGTACCATGTATTCCATACACAGCTCATTTGAGTTACATTGTTAAAGTAACTGCTACAGTAAAAAGTAGTCCATACACAGCTGATATGGCTTCCAATAATATAGTACCGTGTATTCCATACACAGCTCATATGAGTTACTGACTTAAGCAGTGTGTGTTCAAAATGATGTTGAAATAAGTTATTTTGTATGCAGCTCATATGACTTGCAATCACACAGTACTGCATATTCCATAAGAGATGGTTTGAGGTTACTGTATTACATATTATGTGCACAGCTGATATGATTTACAGTTTTGCACAGTTCCATATTCCTCAAGCAGCTGATATGAGTTACAGTGTTACAGTCAAACATATTCCATATGCAGATGGTATAAAATACAATGTTACAGTTCTACATATTCCATATGCACCTGATGTCACAGTGTTACAGTACTGTGTAGTCCATATGCATCTGATATTGCTTGAAGTACTAAAGTACACTGTATTCCATACATTCTTGATATGAGTTATTTTGTTGCATTATCACATGTTCCTTATCTCACTGACATGAGCTACAGAATTACAGTACCATGCATTCTTTACAGTTATAAATTACAGTGTTACAGTGTCATGTGTTCTGAACACAGCTGATGTGAATTATACTATCAACTATTCATTGCACACCCCAATAACTGTGGAAATGCATGTTTTGGCCTTCTTATGACCACATCAGCACAGATTATGTGGACTGTTTTGCTATACTTTAGAAACACAGTGTCTGTAAAATATGTGCTTCTAAAGTATAACCAAACAGTCCACTTATGCTTTGCTGATGATGTCACTAGAAGTCTGAAACATGCATGTCCACAGCTAGTGGGGGTTGGCTTTATTGGCCTGAATGTATCCATAAAGATTTAAAAAGAAATATTAAAAAATCATGGTCATTCAGAAGCCATATGGCTGAAACACTTGATGCCCTTAAGGAGTCATGTGCATATATCCCGTGGGCCTCTATTGCAGGAGATTTAAGGTATCACAAGGTGAAAAACTTGGCTTGGGTTTTCTTGTAGTTTTTACTAGCTGGCTTGCCTGTGTGATCTTTTTACTCTTTGGTTTGTAATGTCAGGGCAGGTAAATAGTAGGTGAGAATGTGTGTGTTTGAATCTGCATGGGTGTGAGAGAATGAATGAGGGGATGCCTGTGCTAATGTAATATACTGACCACCAGAGGTGATAACAGCAATAAAGTGCTTATTAGCACTATAAGTAAAACTGAATAATTCAGAGACATGTAAATTAGGTAATAATGAGGCCTTTCCTCATTATGGCTTTTGTGTTTCTGAATCACATTTTCCAAGATCGCAAGGATCCTTACATAACCATGCACAGTACATTTCAGTGTAACCCATTTTTTTTATATATTTTCCAGCTATTTTAAGTCCATATCCCTCTGTTAGTAATTGTGTCCATACACTATAGTGCTGTGTTAAGGAGATGAAATATTTTATGAAGATTTTGATGACTGGTTATTCGAAATATTGATACTTAAGTATGTTAAATACTTTACTGAAACTATCCAAGACTTAGCTACCTCTCAAAGTACTCCCAATACTCCTGATAGCCCTAGCCATCTCCGACCACAACACAGCTCCAACTACAATAGTGAACCCAACCAATTTACCCTACGTTATCTATCTGTTAATACTATAAAAAGACTACTCAATAAATTTAAATTTATCACCCTTGCTGCAGATAACCTCCCAGCAGAATTTCTGAAGATTGCAGCAGAAGCAATAGCATACCCAGTAACTATACTCAACATATCAATATCAGAAAATATACTTCCTCCCATCTGGAAGGTCTCTCATATCATTCCTCTACACAAGGGAGGGGATTCCACCAAGTTTACCAACTATCCCCCAATATCTATTCTGTCTTCCTTATCTAAAATCTTAGACAGGGTCATACATTACCAACTCATGGACTCATGGACTTCCTACATACACACAAATTCCTATCAAACTCTCATACTAAGTAAAGCACTACATCTACTTACCACCCCTGTGAATATCCACTTCCCTTAAAGGTATACCACTCCCTTATACTGTTCTAGCATGTCGAGTGGTAGATTACTGGCATCGTCTCCAGTTCAGCTGGTCAATATGGGTATCTTGAGACAATGCTACAATTGTCTCATGTACACAGACAACCCTCTCCTCCTCCCAACAAACACAAATACATGTGAGAGATGCAACTATATAGG
Organism: Protopterus annectens; assembly: GCF_019279795.1. Taxonomy (NCBI): domain Eukaryota; kingdom Metazoa; phylum Chordata; order Ceratodontiformes; family Protopteridae; genus Protopterus; species Protopterus annectens. Next base: position 639,723,194 of record NC_056726.1, on the reverse strand, counting down.
AAACTGGAGGCTGAACTCTCTCAACTCAGGGCTGGCATGACCAGACAGGAGGAGATGGCAACCACACACACAACAATCCCAGTCCCACATTGACCTAACACAACTGCAAACCAAACACATAAAAACACAAAGACATACTTGGAGGCTCTAATAAAAAACTTACCAAAACAACAGAGGCTCCCAAAGCAGACATCCAAAAATCCACCACCTCAAAACAAAACACATGCAACACATACTTCAATAAATCAGTGTGTCGACCAATCGCAGCCCTTAAGGCCAAACACCTTGCCTGATACACTAGTAATAGGTGACTCCATAGTCAGACACACTGATGTCCCACTGACCAGGCTGAATAAGGAGAAGGTGACTGTGAGCTGTCTATCGGGAGCTAGGATCCGCCACATAACACACGCACTCAGGTCACTCCAAAGCAAGTACAAATATGACTCCGTCATTGTCCATGTTGGTGTGAATGACCTGAGATGTACCTCCCTGGACTACATGAAAAGAGACATAGAGGAGCTCTCCGATTATGTAGCCCAGGCTGGTATGACCCTAACCCTGAGCAGCATCTTGCCCTCACCAAGAATGATACCACAATACAAAGACAAGATGATCAGCTTTAACAATTGTCTCAAATACTGGTGTCATTCTAAGGGGATCCAATGTCTGTCTGCCTGGGATGATATGTTGGACAAGCCACGCTGCTTTGCAAAGGATGGCTTACACCTGTCACCACTGGGCTTCCGGATATTGGCTAAGGCTCTTGCCACCCCCATAGTGCCTTTTTTAGGCAAGGCTCAAAAGACAAACCCACCTCCTTAGAAAACAAAAATGGAAAAAAAACTAAGGGTAATGCTGCTCAATGCCAGAAGTCTAAATCTCAAGATGCAGGCACTTGATGCACTCCTCAGCATGGAGAACATCGACGTCTGTGCAGTAACTGAAACCTGGTTCAAGGCTCCTGAGAGCACCCCAGTACTACCAGGCTATACCTCGTATCATGCTTTTCGGCCCCAAAATCCGGGCCGAACCACAAAGGGAGGGGGAGAGTCCATATTCATAAAGGGCACCCACACCTCCAGGTTAGTAGCAATACATGAAGCATCAGAGACCATACAGGTGCAACTAACCATAGGCAAAACTGCTATACAACTGGTAGCATGTTACAGACCACCCTCCCAATCTCAAGAACCCCACTCAGCCTTCCTGAAGACATTGGAGGATATGAATGTATCACAAAATACCATCATACTGGGAGACTTCAACTACCCAAACATAGATTGGGTACATTATTCTAGCCCTAATATCCTAGCACAAAGGTTCCTGGAATTCATAAATTCAAATGCACTGGAACAATTAGTCACCTCTCCCACTAGGGGAGATAATATACTAGACCTGATCATCACAAACATGGGGACAAAATGCTCCACACCGGAAGTATACCCTCACTAGTGAGATCTGACCACAAACTAATCACCCTGGATATACATATCCCACCTCCACCCCCAGCACAAAAGACCACAGTGAAAAACTTCTCAAAAGCAGACTTCACTCTTCTTAAGACTGAGATGGTATCCTTTAAGCCCACTGTGCCAATGGATACCACATCCCACAATGCCGAATCTTTCACAAATGCTTTCTATGGACATCTCCAAGAATGCATGGATCATGCAATCCCAAACAAATCCAAGTCCCTCTCCACCAAATGTAAGCGTCCTGTCTGGTGGACCTCAGCCATAAACAAATTGTATAACAAACGAAGGAAGCTACTGCACGTCAGAGCAAAATCCCATGAAGGGAAGACATCTCTGATCAACATTAGCAGAAAACTATGTTCTCTCATAAAAACATCCAAGGCAAACATTGAGAGAAAAATCGCTAAGGACACTAAAGATAACCACAAAGCCTTCTTCAGCTATGTTAGAAACCTGGGCGGAAACCCTCAGATATGCTCAGAGTTGGTTCACAACAACAAAAAATACACTGAACCCATAGATATTGCCAACATTCTGGCTGACAGGTTCAGTGCAAATTTCTCCCCTCCTTCACCCCCAAAAGAAGAAATACTTATCCCAGCTGAATGTAATCTCCTGTCATCTCAGATGTCCAAGTGAGAACCGCCCTAAACAAAGCAAAAACACAGCATCAATGGGACCTGGCGGTATCCCGGGTGCGTGTTACGTGAACTCAAGAGGAGCTAAACCCACACATAAAAATGCTATTTAACCTTAGCCTTACTTCAGGATATGTACCTGAACACTGGCGTACAGCAACAGTGGTCCCACTCCACAAGGGGGTGCCTCTACAGACCCTGGAAACTACCGCCCCATAAGCTTAACTAGCCTGCTCTGCAAAGCTATGGAAAGAATCATTATGGAACTCATAAACAGAGACATAGGGGACATACAGACACTTGACCCCACCCAGTTCGGCTTTGTAAAGGGCAGATCCTGCCTTTTAAACCTGGTTGACTTTTTCGAAACAGTCACTAGAGCCATTGATGAGGGCAAAGCAGTCCATACAGCATACCTGGACTTGGCTAAGGCCTTCAACACAATACCCCACTCAGGCATCATAGATAAGCTAAACAGCTTAAAAGTAAACCCTTATGTCACTAGATGGGTTGCAAACTGGCTAAAGGACAGAACCCATAAAGTTAAAATCGCTGGAGCAATGTCAGACTCAAAGCCAGTCACAAGTGGTGTCCCACAGAGATCTGTCCTGGGACCCCTCTTGTTCGGCATTTATTTCTCAGATGTTAAAGCAAACATGGGAGGGCTGTGGCTGACAAAGTTCGCAGATGACTGCAAACTAGGTGCCATAGTCGATACACCAGCAGATACACACATCCTACAAAAAGGCCTCACTGAAACAGACAACTGGTGCCGTAGTCACAGCCTTAAACTAAATGCCAAAAAATGTATAGTCATCCCTTTTGGAAAAAACAAAGTACCCACAAATTATCACATAGACAGCAACCCACTGAGTACGGAAAAAGTAATCAGAGACCTAGGGACCCAAGTAGACAGCAACCTCTCATTTGACACCCACATTGCCAAAGTGGTTAGAAAAACATTCTACCTTGCACACCTCATCATGAAGGGATTCACATCCAGATCCAAGGATGTCATTGTACCCCTATATTCCTCCCTCATCAGACCCATGATTGAGTACAATGCCCCATTTGGTATGTACCTCACCCGGCATTTGCAACAGCTGGAGAGACCACAAAAGTACCTCACCAAAAGGATCAAAGGTCTCCAACATATGTCTTATTCTGCCAGACTAAAGAAACTTCAGCTCTATTCAGTAGCATACCGCCTGCTCAGAGGTGATCTCTGCCTGATGTACAAGGCCATGTCCAATCAGGATCTGATGGACATGCTCCACCTCAAAAATCCAAATCCATCAGGACCACGAGAGCTAAAGACTTAAACCTCGGCACAAGTATGAATAGGACATGCTGGAGGGATAGATTCATAACCCAGAGGCTTCCCATGCTTTGGAACAGGATCCCAGTTCATATTAGGCAGAGCCCCTCACTGACTCTCTTCAAGAGAAATCTTGATGAGTGGATGGGAGATCGTAAGTTTACCCCAGGGGTCACATCTGTGTCACTGCTAGACAGGGGCATAGTAAACTAATTCTTTTATATAAGGGGACCTTCATTGTGTCACTACTAGACAGAGGCACAGTATTCTAGATTTATTCTATACATTTTTGTACCATTTCATGGGGTGGCAAAAGCCACATCACTATGGCTAGGCTTACAAATGCCCCAGGGCAGATAGCCTAGGACTATACTATGAAACTATGAAACTATGAAACACTCAACATGGCCTTTGACCCTATCACAGCACTACTACAGCCATTATGGCCTTCACCAGCACTGTGAACCAGCTTAGAAATAATTGACAATTTGTATCTGCCATGTTTTTAGACTTTTCCAAAGCCTTTGATATGGTAGATCACAAAAAACACATTGAGGTTCTCTCCAACCTCAACCTTAGTAATTTATCTCTATCCTGGTTCCAAAGCTACCTATCAGGATGACAGCAAGCCATCCAGTGGCAGCAACAGCTCTCCTCACTTCTTTCAGTCTCTGTAGAGGTTCCACAAGGCTCCATTCTTGGCCCCCTACTCTTCTCTCTCTTCACCAAAGAGCTCCACACCACCACACTCCATGCATCAATAATACAATATGCAGACGACTCCACTCTGATATGTGCAGCCTCCTCCCTATAGGACCTACACACCATAACCCATAATCCATTTCTGTCTGCAGAAAACTGGCTCATTAACTCCTACCTTATCCTAAACCCCAACAAAACAAAGCTCCTTCTCTTCTACCCAACCAGAACTCCCTTCCACCCCTAGTCATTCAAGATCCAATCCAAAAATAAAACTACTATCATCCAAACCACTAATACCAAACTGTTGGGAGTAGAAATTGGCAATAATTTAAAATTTGATCTCCACATAGCTCAGATCATAAAAAGATCCACAAAAAAACTAGGTCTACTATACAGGAATAAGCCATTTCTAACAGCCAGTGCAAAAACTCTATTGCTCTCACACATCTCCTGGCAACTCTCCTATATGTCTCCCCTATTCTAACTAGCCTCCACAAAACTGACCTCTCTAAACTGGACTCTTGTTACAATAAGATAGCCAAAATGGACAAGGATGCCTCATGCAAGTCTCATCACTGTGTATCACTAAAACAGCTCAGCTGGCTAGAACCTCCTCAGTTATTACACTTCAATCAATTAACATTGCATTTAAGTTACCTGGCACTTGCTCACTAAGTCAGCACTAAAAAATTAAAAGCACTACACCCTCACAAACTCCCCTTGAGTACCTTGTTCCCCACTGGCCCTTTTTTTTCAATTATAAAGGAATTCCCAATACTGTTCTAGCACGTCCAAAGGTCAGTTGTCAATCTCCTCTCCAGTCCAGCTGCTGAATCTGGGAATCTTGAGGCAATGTTACAACTGCCTCATGTACACAGACAACCTTCTCCTCCTCCCAACAAATTCCAACACATGTGAGAGATGCAACCATATAGCCAAATTTGGAGGCTAAGCTCTCTCAACTCAGTACTGGCGTAACCAGTCAGGAGGAGAAGGAAACCACACTCACTACAATTCTAGTCTCACATAGACCTACCACAACAGCAAACTAAACACATAAACACACAAAGACATACTCGGAGGCTCTAAATAAAAATCTGCCTAAGCAGCAGAGACCCCCAAAGCAGACACCCAAGCAACCGCTACCCCAAAACAAAACATGTGCAACACATAGCTCACAAAGCCAGTGTGCCGAACAATCACAGCCCTTAAGGCTAAACAACACACCTGATACACTTGTAATAGGTGACTCTATCATCAGGCACACTGACGTCCTGCTCACCAGGCTGAACAAGGAAAAGGTCACGGTGAGCTGCCTGTCGAGCGCTAGGATCCGCTACATAACACAAGCACTCAGGTCACTCCAAGGCAAGTACAAATATGACTCGGTCATTGTCCTTGCTGGTGTGAATGACCTGAGACGTACCTCCCTGGATTACATGAAAAGAGACATAGAGGAGCTCTCTGAGCATGTAGCCCAGGCCGGTATGACCCTGACCTTGAGTAGCATCTTACCCTCACCAAGAATGATGCCACAATATGAAGACAAGATGATCAATTTCAACAATTGGCTTAAGTATTGGTGTCATTCAAAGGGGATCCAATGCCTGTCAGCCTGGGATGACATGCTGGACAAGCCACGATGCTTCGCTAGGGACGGCTTGCACCTGTCACCCCTGGGCTTTTGGATATTGGCAAAGGCTCTTGCTACCCCATAGTGCCTTTTTTAGGCAAGGATCAAAAGACAAACCCACCTCCATAGGTATCACAAGGGATAAGAAACTAAGAGTAATGCTAATCAACACCAGAAGTCTAAACCTCAAGATGCAGGCACTCGAAACTCTCCTTAGCATGGAGAACATTGATATCTGTGTAGTAACAGAAACCTGGTTCAAGGCTCCAGAGAGCACCCCAGCACTACCAGGTTATACCTCATACCATGAATATTTGGCCCCAAAACTTGGACCGAACCACAAAAAGAGGGGGAGTATCAATATTCGTCAAAGATACCCACACCTCCAGGTTGGTGGCACAGCACGAAGCATCAGAGACTATCCATGTGCAACTAACAGTGGGTAAAACTGCCTTCCAGTTTATAGCCTGCTACAGACCACCCTCCCAAACCCAGGAACCCCACTCGGCCTTCCTGAGAACACTGAAAAATATGAAGGTCTCTCCAAACACCATTATATTGGGCGACTTCAACTACCCAAACATAGACTGGGAGCATTACTCTAGCTCTAACACCCTAGCCCAAAGGTTCCTAGAATTTATAAACTCAAATTCTATGGAACAACTTGTTACCACTCCCACAAGAGGGGAAAACATACTGGACCTGATGATCACCAACATGGGGACTCTATGCTCCAGACCAGAAGTGTATCCCTCACTGGTAAGATGAGACCATAAACTAATCTCACTGGATATTCACATCCCGACCCCACCCCCTGCCCAGAAAACCACAGTGAAAAACTTCTCTAAAGCAAATTTCACACTCCTCAAAACCGAGGTGGAATCCTTCAAAGCCCCCAGGCCTGTGGAAAATATGGCCCAGACTGCAGAATCCTTTATAAATGCATTCTATGAACACCTTCAGGAATGCATGGATCATGCAATCCCAAATAAAACCAAGACCCAGTCCTCCAAAGGCAGACGTCCTGTCTGGTGGACCCCAGCCATAAACAAACTATACAATAGAAGGAGGAAGCTACTACATTATAGAGCAAAATCCCAAAAACGGAAGGCATCTCTGATCAGTATTAGCAAAAACTACGGGCACTCATAAAATTGTCTAAGGCCAGCTTCGAGAGAAAAATTGCACAGGACACTAAGGATAATCACAAGGCTTTCTTTAGTTATGTTACGAACCTGGGTGGGAATTTCCAGATATGCTCAGAATTAGTCCAACATGACAAAAAATACACCGAACCCACAGACATTGCCAACATCCTAGCTGACAGGTTCAGTGCAAACCCCCCCCCCCCACCAAAAGGGCAAATATCTATCCCAGCAGAGTGCTGCCCCCCTGACATCTCAGATGCTCAGGTAAGAGCCGCCCTCTCCAAAGCAAAAAAACACATCATCAATGGGACAATGCAGTGTCCCCGGCTGCATCCTTCATGAACTCCAAGAAGAGCTAAACCCAAACATAAAACTACTGTTCAATCTCAGCCTTACTACAGGATATGAACCCAAAGAGTGGCGTACAGCAACAGTGGTCCCTCTCCACAAAGGTGGTGCCTCAACGGATCCTGGAAACTATCACCCCATAAGCCTGACTAGCTTGGTCTGCAAAGCTATGGAAAGGATCATCATGGACCTCATAAATAAAGATATTGGGGACCTACAGACACTGGATCCTACCCAGTTTGGCTTTGTTAAGGGCAGATCCTGCCTCTTAAACCTGGTCAATTTCTTTGAAATAGTCACCAAGGCCATTGACGAGGGGAAGGTGGTCCACACAGCCTACCTGGACCTCGCAAAAGCCGTCGATACAATACCCCACTCGGGCATTATAGATAAGCTCACCAGCTTAAATATACACCCCTATGTCACTAGATGGCTTGCAAACTGGCTCAAGGACAGAACCCACATGGTTAGAATTGCTGGAGCCATGTCAGACTCCAAACCAGTTACAAGTGGCATCCCACAAGGCTCAGTCCTGGGACCTCTCTTGTTCGGTATATATTTCTCGGAGGTACAGGCCAACACGGAAGGACTGTGGCTGACCAAGTTCGCAGATGACTGCAAACTGGGCGCCATAATCGACTCTCCAGCCGACACAAGCATCCTCCAAAAGGGCCTCATAGAAACAGACAACTGGTGCCAGAGCCATGGCCTCAAGCTAAACGCTAAAAAGTGTATAGTCATCCCCTTTGGTAAAAACAAAGTGCCCACAAATTACCACATAGGTGGTAATCCATTAAGTACAGAAGAAGTAATTAGGGACCTGGGGACCCAAGTTGATAGCAGTCTCTCATTTGACAACCACGTGGCCAAAGTGGTTAGAAGAACATTTTATATAGCCCACCTAATCATGAAAGGATTCTCATCTAGATCAGGGGAGGTCATCATGCCTCTTTACTCATCCCTCATCAGGCCCATAATTGAGTACAATGCCCCTTTTGGGATGTACCTTACCAGACACCTGCAGCAACTGGAAAGACCCCAAAAGTACCTCACCAAGAGGATCAAATGGCTCAAACAGATGCCATATGCTGCCTGGTTAAAGAAACTCCAGCTCTACTCAGTGGCATACCGCCTGCTCAGAGGTGATCTGTGCCTGACGTATAAAGCCATGTCCAACCCGGAATTAATGGACATGCTGCACCTCAGAAAATCCAAATCCTATCGAGCTACGCGCTCGAGAGACTTGAACCTCAGCACTGAAATAAATAGGACATGCTGGAGGGACAGATTCATAACCCAGAGGCTCCCTTCACTCTGGAATAAAATCCCAGTCCAGGTTAGACAGAGTTCCTCATTGACTCTCTTCAAGAGGAATCTTGATGAGTGGATGGGAGATGGTAGGTTTACCCCGGGTATCACTTCTGTGCCACTGTTAGACACACACAGTATACTAACCTCGAAAAAGGGCATAGCAAAATTAATTTAAAATGGGTGGCGAAAGCCAAACACACTCTGGCTAGGCTTATAAATGCCCTAGGGCAGATAGCCTAGTATGAACCTATGAACCTATGAACCTATGAACATTTGCCTACAAAATACTCCAGAAACCAGATAATACTCCAGCTCTCCAAAATCTTATAAAGCCATACACCACCTCTAGATCCCTTCACTCGAATAGCAAACTCCTCCTAGATGTTACAAAAGCCTATAATTCAGCAATGGAATCACTCTTCTCCAACTATATTCTAAAAATATGGAACAAGCTCCCATCCACAATAACCACCAGCAGTTCTACGTTACAATTTAAAACCTTCCTAAAAATCACACTTAAAAGACACTTTGCTGTGCCCTTGTAACTATCCCAATAAACCCAAATCCCAGCCTCACTAACCAGGTACTACTTATCTTTATTATTCACTGTATCTTTACTGTGTAGAATCAAGGATGATTCAGATTTACCCACTAATAAATAATAGCATGTTTCAGTTTTAGTTATATGGCTTGTGAATGTCTCCAAGATGTATCTTGTATCTTTGTTACCTGTTTTGTGTAAATTACTACAACGATCACTTGTATATATCCAGTAATCTAAAATCTGTTTTTTTTTTCTTTTCTTAATATTTCTAACTGTATAACTAATATGATTTTATTGCAATCTGGAGCTGGAGCTTTTCTCCCCGGGCCTCCACTGAAAAAGGACCTGTGTCTAGTTGGACCTTCCCAGTAAACAAATGTGAAATAAAGTAAATAAATAATAAATTAAATTAAGTACATGTAAAAGGCAAGTGACATGCAGTAAGTGAATCTCCCAAGAATACTTTATTTATGTCAGTCTTTCCTGTAACCTGTTCTTATATTTTATTAGATTTTAGAACTGACAATATTATTATTATTATTATTATTATTATTATTATTATTATTATTATTATTATTAATGCAAACACAAAGCAAATGATATACAGGAATCATTCTAAGGTTATTAAGCAAAACTTACAATGATAGTCTGTTGATAATCCCCATCCTTCCTCTTTCTCCACACGTCTATCTTTTCTTGCTTTCAAAAGCTTAATTTATTAAAATATATAGCTTTATGAACTCCTGATATTTTCCTACCATGCTCTCACTGCCTGCTTGTGTTTCTGTAATACTACATTTGTACATCCTGATGTTCTAGCATCTAATGCTGTATTCTTGCTCCTTTACTGTTGTTTTGCATTAGCACTGTTGACTCAAGTTCCAGGCAATAGCAAGTGACTCATCAGTCTCTGGTCCTACCCTTTTGTACTCTCCAACCTGAAAGAAAGCAGATTTTCAACTCTTAACAGACTTTTAATGACAGATTTTTCCCAGGCCTGCATTATCCTCTCCCAGTTTCTAGTTTCTGTGTTTTTCTGCATTACTAGAACATATGTGACCCCTATCTGTTTCTGTTCACATATCCAACTGCTTCTTCTTTATACATCACTTTTTATACTACCTGGATTTGTAGCGGCGTCACATACTGTTTGTTCACTAATTTATGAATTTGTCTATTGGTTAGAAAATCTCATTAAAGTTCAGAATCTTATGTCACACATAATCCCTACATTATACGTTTTCCATTTGTTTTATAGTCTTTTGAATCCTACTTTACTTACAAAATTCTTTAGATCTTAATAATATTATCCTAGTGAGGCTTCTTCTTCTGAGTATATGCCACTTGTCTATCAGCATACCCTTTGGACATGGCATCCTTATTTTGTTTTAATTTACCGTCTTCCCTCTTTTTCCTCTTCCCTAGTGGCAGTTTCCTTCTGAGTGGATCTCAATGACTCCATGTATTCACCATTTAAATTCTGCCCTATGTCTAATTCTTTGAATCTCCAACTATGTTTCCTCCTTAATTTACACTGTATCCTCAATCTCCTCTTTCCTGCCCTGATGTACCTTCACCTGTTGATAGATTCCTCTTTGACCTAAAACCTTTATTGCCTCAACTTTCCATTTCATCTAGTATTGCAACATTCCAAGTTTTCTTATCTTATCATATGTTTTCTTTGTGAACTGGTGGAAGATCATCTTTCATCTGCAGGCTTCCTTCCTACTTTTAGTCCGTTCATGGTGCCTCACCCTTTTTTCCCTTTCCATTCTTAACCACTATCCATTTTGTTTTTGTCCATCCTCCATCTATACAGCACTGTCCATTCTGACTTCTAGAACAAAAGCATAAATCTAGCACATCTCAACCACCATCTGCTCTTGTTCTCGCTTCTGTTAAACTCCCCTTCACTGTCATACTTCAGACTTTGGTCTCTTGTAAGTGACGATGTCTAAATGCATGTAAGACTATGGAAACACTCATCATTTTTATCACGTCACTTCTTTCCATTAATGCATTGCTGGCTTTTGACTCAACTGAAAAATATTTTACAGTTCAGAATGAAACTTTCATAATTATTATTCACAAGTGCCTCCACATGTTCAAAACAAGCATACAATATTTTCTGTCAAGTTTGGTTGTGGTCAGAAAGCATTTAAAGGTGCCCTTTTTTGTAGGCCTCCACAACAAGCTCGGAGGAAATTTTATGGCATTTTATAAATCTATTACTTTTTATTTTGAATATAGTTTTGGTGTAATTGATGGTAAGTTAAATTAACTTTTTGCAAGTTGGAAAGGTCTTCACTTAAACAATGGTACGGGTGGTGGATTTGTTAATATTAGTAAAGTACTGAGATATTCTCAGGTTGTGTCATCCCCTATTAGAGGTAGTATAGGAGGAGTTTGACAAGTTATGTAGCACCAAATAAAAAAGCTTTTTATACTCATTTGAAGCAGTATAAAAAAGTATGTAAATGTAGGCATGACTATTATTTCTATGAAAAATGTGATTACCAATACAACTTTATTGTCTAATATTTTTTACTGAAACATTTTGTAAGTACAGATAAAAATCTAAATAATGAAAATGTTTCTGTTGAAGGTAATGGGGATTGCCTGTCTTTTTTATACAAATGATTTATTAAGGATGATTAAACCTAATGTGGTTGCAGGCACAGATTGTATTAACAGTATTTTACTGTCAGCTATTATTAAGGATTAATAATACTTAATAACCCTTGCTTGAGTTAACTTTTTCAAAGATCCCTGGAGTCAGGCTATGTGCCTGAAATATGGAAGTTGGCATATGTTGTTCTGTTACCTAAAAGTGGTGAATTACTGTAAGCTTGAACATTTTAGGTCTGTTAGTCTTAACCATGTTTTAGAGAAATGTTTTGAACAGACAATTTATAAATACATTATTACTTTAATAGATGGGAGGTCAGTTGGTTAGTTTTACACATTGTGGTTTTGTTACTGGTAGGTCTTGTGGTTCCAACTTAATTTCTTTTTATGGTCATTTATGGAAGGTACTAGATGAACGGATTGCTGCTGATGTTATATATTTGGATATCTTGAAGGTTTTCAATGCAGTGCCACATCACAGAATTATTTCCTTATATTAGGAATATTGTATTAATGATATGTAATTAGATGGATAACTAAATGATTAACTGGGAGGAGATGTACAGATAGTTTATAGCTTGTCAGATGAGAGAGTGTTAATGGCAGGAGTTCCACAGGGGGTCAGTATAGGGACTGGTTTTATTTGGTATTTTTATGGTCAAGCTTTCCAAGTGATAGTAAGTTTTGTTGAGTAAATATGTTGATGATTCTATGGTAGAAACTACAAGTTCTGGGTTAAATGACAGATTTTCTTTATAATGCTATTTAGATACTTTATTTAAATGTGCTATGTCAAATGATATGAAGCTTAATGTTATCAACGCCCGTCTTATGCATTTTCGGGGATGGGAATTCCAATTATCATTTTGTTCTGAATAATTCTCTTATTTGAGTGGTAAAAGTTACCAGGTATTTAGGGGTAAAAAAATGATAAATCCCCTTAGTTTTGATTGCCATGTGTTAGAGGTTGTTAGAAGATGTTATTGTGAAATGAATAATAGTTTTACAATCACTGTTAGTAGATATGATGGCTTTACTTCACATCTATAACACTGTAGTTAGAACTATCACTGATTATTGTGGTTCAGCTTGTCTGTATAACAACATTCATTTAGATAAAGTGGAAAGAATATAAAGGTATTTTACTAGGAAGATATTTGGCATGAGGGTCTTGAGTTATCATAGTAAGTTAAATGCTTTATCTTTATATACATTTAAATATATGTTGGTTAGGAGAGATTTAATAACTACTTAAAATGTGTCCATGAATGTGGTTTTGCAAATATTTTGGGTATTAATGGGAAGACACATTTATTGAACACTAAGAATAATAATTTCCTGGCAAATGTTATGCCTGGTAAAACCTTTTTTCTGGAATAATTTGTTTTATGGGAGAGCCTGTTTGTGGTTAAAAAATATCCTATTACAGATTAGAAAACCTGAGTCTATCATTATTTTTAAAACTAGTTTAAATCACTGGCTGGATTCAAGACTATTCTGCCCAGCTTTTTATTGTATCAAGCTGCTTGAAGGCCTTTCTGGGCACTGAGCTTGAATTTAAAACATTGAGCTTTGATCATTACACACACAGACAAAAATTAAAAAAGCAAATAAAATTATTGATCATAACATTAACAAGAATGGGAGGCACATGTTGAACAAAAATTACAATGCAACTTCCAGTTCTACACAGCTTAAGGGCAAGGCTTAAGTTCAGTTGTTTTTGGTTCTGATAAATTATTGCCATGATTTTTTCTCAAATTCTGGTGCAGACATTTAACCAGCTTCTGATGAAGGATGTGTTATGAAACTAGAAAATACAGTTAAGCTTAAGCAACTTTCTGAAACATTTGAAACAGTGTTTACTTCTGAACAAGTACTGACTTATTTTGGATCTGGTCTATCAGAGTAGCAAGCATGTTGGGGTTTAAATAGGATATAAGGCTCTTTTTCCCATATAAGTGTTGTGAGGTTCACAACATATTTCCTACATTTAATTTAGAAGAGCACAGCTAGTGCAGGTATGTACAGATGTCTCTTAATTCCTTTAACTGAAACAGCATCAGCCTTAATCATCAGATTTGTACTTGTACTGTGAAAATCCAGCTTTGACTCTAATTTGGCTAAATTGCTGAGGTACCTTCCTGGCTGAGTATGAATACATCACCAAGCAGAACTTCCTTGCACCACGCTGTAGATGAAGTTTCCAGACTTCTACACATTGTGTGGTCATATTTCCCATGTCTCAGAGTGGCCACTATTATAAAAGAATAAAAACTCAGTTTTATTTAGTGACAGAAGGGATGTTTGAAGAGGCTGTGACAGGGTGAACATGACAATGTGACAAAGACCTTCACCTGCTTGCCACTATAAAAATGAACTGACTATGCACTGAGGGAGTTTGATGGGAAGAGTGACAATTTCTGCATTTGAGTTAAAGGTTCATAGGTTCATAGGTAGGTACTAGGCTATTAGTCCTAGGGCCTATATATGCCTAGCCAAAAAGGTACCCTGGCTTTTGCCACCAAAGAAAATTGTTTTCCTGTGCCCCTGTCGAGCAGAGCCACAGAAGTGATCCCCGGGGTGTATTTCCTATCTCCCATCCAATCATCAAGATTTTTCTTGAAGAGTGCTAATGAGGAGCTTTGTTTGATATACATAGGTAGTTTGTTCAAAAGTAAGGGAAGTCTCTGGGACAGGAATCTATCCCTCTAGCATGTTTTGTTTATTGTGGTGACAAGGTTTAGGTCCCTAGAGCGTGTAGCTTGGAGGGATTGAGATTTCTTTAAGTGGAGCATTTCCAACAGCTCTGGGTTTGACATAGCTTTGTATGTTAGGAAGAGATCACCTCTGAGTAGGTGATATGTGATTGAGTAAAGCTTGAGTTTTTTGAGACGGTCTGCATAGGGCATCTGTTTGAGGCTAGTAATCCTCTTTGTGAGGTATTTCTGCGGCCTTTCCAGTTGTTGTAGATGTCTTGTGAGGTACATACCAAAAGGGGTGCTGTATTCTATAATGCGTCTAATGAGTGATGAGTAGAGGGGAACAATGACCTCTTTTTTCCTGGATGAGAAACCTTATGTGATGAGGTGTGCCACATAGAAAGATTTCCTGACTACTGTGGCAATGTGATTATCAAAGGAGACACTACTGTCCACCTGTGTCCCACAGTCTCTTATCACACTTTCAGTGTTAAGCAGACCACCACCTATGTGGTAGCTCATGGGTACTGCATTTTTACCAAAAGGGATGACAATGCACTTTTTGGCATTGAGCTTGAGGCCATGGCTTTGACACCAGGCATCTGTCTCAGTGAGGCCCTTTTGTAGGATGTCCACATCGTTAGGAGTTTCGATTATGGCTCCTAGTTTGCAGTCATCTGCGAACTTCATTAGCCAAAAACCTTCTGTATTAGCCTGTCCTTCAGACAAATAGATACCAAACAGGAGTGGACCCAGGACCAAACCCTGTGGTACTCCACCTGTCACTGGTCTGAAGTCAGATTTGGAGTCTGCTGCTTTCACAGTGTGGGTTCTGTCAGTGAGCCAGTTGGCAGCCCATCTTGTGACATAGGGATTTATGCCTAGTTTAATGATTTTATCTATAGGGATTTATACCAAGTTACGTGATTTTATCTATAATTCCAGAGTGGGGGATGGTGTCAAAAGCCTTGGCTTGTAGTGACACTGAAAGTGAGTTTGTATACAGATACAGTCACAAGCCCTGCAAATAATGCAGTGGGACAATATCATGACTTTCAAAGTAAAATTATCTGTGCACTCATGTTTAATAGCCATGTCTATATAAAAAAAGAAGAAATGACAAAACGTTACACTAGCTGAAAGCATATTTGAAGGTTGTCTGTACCATTTATCTGTGATAAATAGCAACTGTTCCTTTATGATAATGCATTCATGTGGATATGATTGGCCCATTTCAGTAGCGGATATTCTTTATGAAAAGTGATACAAAATATAAATGGTCAGAAATGCCTGGCTCGCAGTAACAGTTTGTCAAACAGCTGATTTACTTAGCTCAACCATTAAAAATTCAGATTTTGTTTTGTAATTTGTAGTGACACTGAAACTGAGTTTGTATACAGAGACATTTTACATTTTCTGAAATACAGTGGTACATAATAGATTACAGTAGTGTTATGCTACTGTAATCGTGGGACTGGTTGCCAGAAAGATCTGTGCAGTGGTTCAGTGTTTATAATATGATGTTATACAACCGTCTTGACTGTGTGACTGAAGAGGTAAGCCTGGATGGAGATGTGGATAATGAAGATAAAAGAAAAGACAAATCAGTTAAAATCATTGATTGCCAACACACAAGTGAAAACTGTGCCAGCAGTTATTTCCACTGCAAAGAGCAGCCTGGCAGTTCAACATCAGAATACAAACAAGCAAGTTTAATCTCATATACTTTCTACTTGTCCAAGTGCATGGAAACCTTTATTTACTTATTTATTGTCTGTTTCTCTATAGTGCCTTAAATGTGTGTGCAGTAATACATACTCTAAAATAAATTGTTAGCTTGAATATATAACATCATTTTATGGCTTTAGCCTACATAATTTTGTGACAGAAATTCAAAATATTTTATTAAAGATTTCCAAAAATCCTAAGACAATATGAGAAATTGCTCTAAAAATCATTGATTATATGAAAGTTAAAGTGAGGGTAGGGGTATGTATTTTGGCAGATATTTTAACAGACGTGAGCAATGTTTTACTATAATTACTATAATTTATAGTCTGTGCTGAGAAAAATGGGCTTATAGAACATTTTTAAAGTTAGTGTTCACAAGCCTTTCTGATATTTAAAGGCTCATTACTTCATTTAAATTTAAGCATACTAGGTCATTCAGGAGCAGCTCTGCAGATTTTGTTCTAGTTGTGAAAAACTTGGCACATGGTTTGCTCCTTGATGTGAGTTCTGGAGGCCTGTAAAAGGCACCCTATTGCGTACCACAGGAGGCCATGTGGAAAACAATAGGGTCTATATCATATGAGTGAATCGCACAAATTGCGAACGCTCATAATATCGAAAGTACCGGACCTCAAAGTGCTTTTTCTGAGATCACGGTACAGTAAAGAATGTGATATTTGCCCTATCCTCACTGTAGTGCGATCGCGGAGTTGGAATATATATTTAGCGGGGGAGTGTGGGGGCGCAGCACTCCACAATAGGAAGTTCGAGGTCCGGTATGTTCGATATTATGAGCGTTCACAATTTGTGCGATTCGCTCATATGATCTATGCTACCCATCAGTATGCTCTTCTGTTTGTGGAACAAGACTTGTGAAAACATCACCATCTTTAAATTGAGTATATTCAGGATGGGAAAGGGATTTCACCAATGATGTGTCTTGTCTTCTTTCTTCTTCTTCATCTTTATAAAGGGAACATCTAGGAAAAATTGAGGTTTAGAGAATAACCTCTTGGAAGACATGAGAATTACATTGTTATTTTCTGTAGGTGATGTACCACCTTGAGTTCAAGTGACCATGACATTTGATATGCACTGGACTAACTTTCTGCTGAGTGTGTTGAGGCCGGGCTGAAAATCAGCATGTCTGAATCAGAAGTAAAGGCTATTCCCCAGATGAGATTATTCCTTTCAGCATTTGAAAGGGGAGCTACTGTTAATAGAAGAGTTTAAGAATGTTGGGGTCTTACTTATGAGTGATGGTGAAGGAGGTGTTGGGAAACTGACCAACAGATTACTACAGGGATGAAAATACAAAATGTCTTCAACTGGATCGTGGTGATAAAGCAAGAAGTGAATTATAGTATGAAGCTCTCAGGTAACTGGACAGTCTTTATTCCCATATACACCTGTTGTCATGAACTTTGCATAGTAAATGAAAAGAAGAGATCAGAGATACAAGTAATGGAAACTGAGGTATCTTAGAAAAGATGATGGCCTCACTCACTGTAAAAGAATGAAGAGCTGAAGAGCTGAAGAGCTTAGAGTATAGCCAGCACTCATCTGCTTTGAGAATGCAACAGCTGAGGTCATATGGGCAGGTGGACAGGATGATCCCTGAATGCTTACCACATGAGGTGCACCAAGCACAGCTTACATGGATAAGGACCAATAACTGACCAGAGATTCATTGGAAAATTATGCCTTTCAACTTGCATGAGAACACTTACAGATCTCACAAAATAAGCTAGGTGCAGTTGCTGGGAATAGGGAAGTCTGGCATGTCATTTCCACCTTGCTACCCTAATGATCCTTATCAAGACAAGCAGTTTAGAGGATGACTGGATTGATGGATGGATGGATGGATGGATGGATGGATGGATGGATGGATGGATGGATGGATGGATGGATGGATGGATGCATAGATAGATAGGTAGATGGACAGTTGAACTGTACAGTCTTTAATCATGCCACCAGGGTTTTAACTGGATGTTGAAAATGCTTAAGCAATTGAAAGAATAAGAGCTATGAAAAGATGTATTATAAGAGCTAAAAAAACAAGCATTTCAATAAACTTTAAATGGAAAAGATTCATTCAGATGAGGTAAGCAGAACTAGCTAACATACACTGCATACTATAAACATCTTAGTGCTCTGTCTTGCAAAGCTTCTATATGCGTACTGTTTGGGTGAGCAGGGCAAGACTGTAGTTCTGTTAATACCCTGAAAGCATCTTAGCTATTTAGCAAGGAAAAATAAACATGTGGCACAACTTAACAAAAGTGCTATATTATACTAAAGTAGAATCTCACAAAACAACGTTGTGGGATGTATGTATGTGAAAGCATTCATTTTCTATTAATGCAATGTGATTAGGATGAAAGTCAGAAAAAAATGTGCATTTCTGTAGATGGTAGTTCCATGTAAGCTCTAATAATCATGGCCGGTTGTAGTTCTGAACTCACTGGGAGCTTAAAGTAAGCAACTTGCAGCTCCCTGTAATGTGCTGTGTGTAGTTCTCCAGCAGCCCAGCTGACAGTTCACAAAAGTGGACAGCACTGAGCTGCAGGTCAAGCAGCCAGGCTCTATGGTGCATATTGAAATTTGTGGGAAACATTTAAAGTCTTCTGCATCTAACAGCTTGGTAAACCCATCAGGACTGTTGCAGCAACTGTAAATTTATGTTACTTTGTGTAAATAATTCCAAGTAAATACATACCTTTCAGTACACTGAGCAGCTCAGTGAGCACTGTTGTGTCCTGTTGCTTGGATAATGAATCACTGATTATGGTACAGCTGTGCTAAGCAATCTTATTAATCAGCATGTTATTCCCAACCAGCTGCTTAATTATTAATGAGAGTACTGATTACCACTCTCTTTCTGAATTGCTAGAAGCCAGGACTGTGGGGAAGCCTAATGTTGAGCTGATTCATATACTTTGCATCACCATACTGGGAGCTGTTTCTAGGCAAGAAATACATTATAAAAAAAGGTGATAGAACAGGCTACAAGTAATGCCTGCAAACCTTAAGTAAGAAAATATATAAAAAGATAGTTTATGAAATGTTGTTTCTGTACATTTTTTTTTTTGGTGGGGGATAAGATTAGGTGGGAACATTCAGAACGTAGTGCCTGAGCTTCTTTGCTTCTCTGTTGGTAAGTTATGCATTTTGTTATATTAAGCATTATAAAATAGTTATCTGTGGATATGCTTATGTGTCTGTATTTGGGTGTGTACATGCATGTACTTGTGTGCATGCAGCACGCTTGCATGTGTGTGTGTATGTGTGTGTGTGTGTGTGTGTGTGTGTGTGTGTGTGTGTGTGTGTGTGTGTATGTGTGCATGTTTAAATGGCAGGCTGAGATATATACTACTTAACATCTAAGTGTTATGCAGCATAAAATGTTAGCTGTTCAGTAGTTTCTGAAAAAAAAGACTATTATACAAGGATGCTTAAATAACATTATATTCTGCCGTCCAGCTCTTCATTGCATCCAGATGTTCATAGCTTCTTTTTGAGCTTTCTGTCTACTCTCCGTTTCCTTGTCAACATCACTAGTCTATGCTTCTTGTTGTATATAGTAGTTAAAAACACTATGCATTCCAGGATTCTGAACGTTTGCTCTAGTGGCAATTTTTTAGAAATGTAAACATATGCGTGCTTTGATAATAAGAGGTAAAGAAAATGACTTCACAGCAGCTGAGATTTGTAGTTAGTTTTTCCACTGTGAAATAATACTTATATTCTTTGTAATTTTATATTTAGCATGGAGTGAGGTAGTATTAATAGATTTTACTGCTTACTTTTATGCACTAGATTACTGTGTACTCCCATAAAAGTGCATTCCAGTGTTTATACTGCATTCTCTTGATATCTTTGTTGGCCCTCATTTCTGCATCCATATTACCTTTATAAAGAGTAAGCTTTCCACTGCCCTAGCTCTGTCCAAATGTTGACTTACAGCTTCTGAAATAAACACTGATACACTGTTTTAATTTTTAATAGTGCCTCATACCTGGCTAAGCTTTAGACTGATATTTATGCCCTATCGATACTGAATCTATCTCACTCCATAACCTTAATAGGTTAAAGTATGAAATGGCACATCTCACCACAGAAGCAAGAAAGGTTATTGACCTTTATATGTCCTGTTACCCAGACTGAATCTCACATTGTCTGTCATTCTCCTTCTTTCTCCACATAATACTACTTTACTACAAAACTAAATTCTTAGCTTTATTGATTTATAAGCCCATTAGACATCACTGTTCAAGTGGTTTCCTATCACAGCCAGGGCCACCTTTCTACATAATAGATTAACTTTTAAATTACTGAGTGAACAATTATCTCCCCCTTTTGCTAATATCCTCATGGTTCGTAGTATACAGTATGACCTATAAAGTCATGATGCCACATAGCTCTACGTTAGTCTCCAAAGAAAGAGCCTTCTGTGAAATAGGCCCTGCCTTACGAATTAAATGCCTAGTGAACTAAGAACTCAAAGAAACAGCATGTTTCTTAGGGAAAACAAGAAAAAAAAACTACATATGACCCATGTGACAAAAGAGGCAAATGTTACTGCTTCAGATAAACAATCAGACATACAATGCATCAGTTTCCCCAGTATTACTAATATTCTTTCAGCCTCCTTAATGTTGCTCCTAGTTGACTCTACAGCAAATAGTTGGACTCATTACGTTAATGTAACTATGCACCTATGTAAACATGAAAAGTACAGTTGTGTAAGTAAATATACCATAACAGTAGATGTTTAAATGATTACTGCAGCAGTAGTCTTTGCTATATGGGTTATACCCTGCCATGGATATAACAGCCAGCCAGATTCAAAGCTCTAGTATACCTTCCATACACTCAAATTGTCAGGCAGCTCAAGCTTAGCTGACTAAAAGATAAATTTGCTCGCCAAGCCTTTCAGAATTTTCCTACAAACAGCTAGAAGGTGGCTGAGCTCTGAAAGGACAAATGCAGATAGAACAACAAATAAATAACCACACCCTAGCAAAAACAACACAACAAAAATAAGGGGAATGGATGGAGGGAGTGGCCACTACAGCAGCACAACTGTACTATGTTCATTATATTGATTACTTCTGCAGTAGCCTTAGCTGTATGAGTAGTTTCCCCTAGCTTAATGCATTTGGGAGGTGGAAGGAGAAGACTCCAGGAGTCCCTTGACAATGGTCCTTATAAAGCCTGATCTAGACCTAAAGAAGGACTCAGGCTTATAGTGTTTTGTAAAAGTATGTACATAAGACCAAGTTATAGATTCTAGAATACTTCTACAATTTAATCCTTTCCAAAAACCCATAGATAAAACTAAGACCGTATTGGTGTGAACCTTGACCCTGCCTGGAAGTTTTTTTCTGTGATGAGTATAAAAAAAAGGTAATAGCTTTAGACAGCCATTTGGAAGTAAGGCATACTTACACAGATTGGCCCTTCTTCTTACCTACACAAGAAAAGAAGAGTAGATCCAAAGATCTGAAAGATTTAGTTCTGTCAAGCTAGCACCCAAGTTATCAGCTGACATCCAATGTATGGATTAACCTTTCACCCTCTTTTTTGAGATTAGCAAAGAAAATGGGGGAATGGATAGTTTTGTTTAATGTAAACTTGGCTTCCACTTAAAGCATAAAAGAGAGATGAGATCTCAAACAAACCATGTCTCTGTGGAAAATGAGATAGAGTTGACTCACCATAAGAGCTTGCATCTCAGATACTCTTCTTGCAAAGGTCAGAGCAAACTTTAAAACTGTTTTCTGTGTTAAGAACCTCAAGTCAGTCAGATTAGCTTGCTTAAGTGGAGCAAGAGTTAACTTCTGTAACAAAAAATTAAGATGCCAAGGATGGGACACTTTGTCTTCTTGAATGCCTGTTAAATAAAAACCTGTTCAAATACATTTTGGAAAGAGAAACCTTTGAATGAGGAGGATAAATGGGCTAACATGTTGAAACGGCCAGTAAATTAACCCTGATGGAGAAGTAAGAAAGGTCATAGGAAAGAACAAATATTATAAAACCAGAGAACAACTAGCCCTGAATGGGTGTTGGTTATGTTATTTTTGGCACCAACTAGAAAAACTTTTCCATTTGGTAATATATGATTTTCTAGTAGCAGGCTTTCTTGCCTCCATTAGTACCTGCCGCACATCCTCAGGAAACAAGTGCCCAAAGGAAATTAGAGCCTATCAACCAGGTAGTCAGTTGAAGTTGATTGGGGTCAGGGTGCAGGAAAGATCCCTGATCTTGTGTGAGTTGATCCATTCTGTGAGGAAGCTTGTGGTAACTGCCTCTGGCCATTTCCAAAAGAAGGAAGAACTGTTGCCTCAGACAGAAAGGGAGTAACCACAGAGAATTTTTTTTTTTTGGGGGGGGGTTATTTCTGAGTCTTCAGATGTACTCGGATATCAATGGAAAGGGTGGAGAAGCATACAGGAACATTCCTCTTAAAGAAGAAAGCATTTGTCTTCTAGGCCTCCTAGCAAAGAGTCCTGGAGCAGAAGCATGCCAGCTGATTATTTAGAGAGAAGGCAAATGGGTTTACTAGAGGAACTCCCCACAGCTGGATCAAATCTTGGAAGACACCCGCCCCCCCCATTTAGTTTGCATATGTGAGGGTCTGTTTGGTCCTTTTCAGCTTGTATGCTACACAGTATTGCTCTGATAGAATGAAGGATGTCTACAAAGTGGGATTGTGCTGTTCAGCTGTATCTCAAACTAACATGGCTAATCTGCAAAGGGGTTATAACCTGATTCCCCACTCCTTGAAGATGTACCTCATGGCAATGGTATTATCTGAACAGGTCCTGAGGAAACAAAGATGATTCAGAGAGTTGAGTGCCTTAAGGGCAAGCATCTCTTTCATATGTAGGTGCTTGCATTTTTCCAAGGTGTCCCACACCTTGCACAATTGTCCATCCTGAAACTGCTCCTCAAGCAAAGTCTGAGACATCTGAGATGACTGACTTCCTTCAAAGGGATAAGAAAGACCAATATTAAGGAATATAGTCTCCACTAAGTAATTTTATATTGACAAACACCAGTACTGGGATTTGAAAAGATAAGGGATGTTGAAGCTGAGACCAAAGAGACTTCAGATACCACTATATCTTTCTCAAGTGCAGTTTTGCCAGGCTTACCATGAAAATCACATATGCCATGAGACCCAAAATCCTGAGGTATTCCATCACAGTGACTGAAGTCTGAGTGGAAAACCTTAGAAATATATCTAGATAAAGATCTATTTTCCTTTGCTGTATGATCTTAGGTGCTGACACCCCAGGAGCACAATCCTCTATGAAGGAGTCAAAAATGACTTTTGAATGTTCTCTTGGAATCCCAGCTTGGTATGTGATCTCTCACGAGTGACTCTGCAAAGATAAGCAAGTCATCTAATGGTGGAAAAAAGAAAATGGATACCCTGTACCCTGCAGTGAGCAATCACTGGAGCTAGCCATTTAGTGAACCCTTCTTGGTGCAGCTGATAGTCCAAAGGGTAAAGCAGAGAACTGCGAAAGTGATTCAGACACACAAACTTTGGGAAACACCTGAAGTCTAGATGAAAAGGAATGAGATGATAAGCATCTTTTAAACGTTGCACTACCAGGAAACTTGAATGAGGAAGAAGAGGTAATAGGTTGAGAAGTGCATCATTTGAAGTTAGGCACTATCACAAGCAGATATAAGAAGAAAGATCCAGAACTGGTCTCCTAGCATCTTCTTTCTTTGGCACTAAAATATTATTGAAGATAAACATTCCCTACCTTCAGAAGGAGGAACTGGTTCTGTCACTCCCTGGAACAGCATGTATTGAAGGACAGGAGGAAATAAGAGTCAGGTCAGGTGGATGAGGAATAAAGTCCTGGCAAGGACGGATGTCCTCTCACTGCCATCTATAAGCTTGATTAATGATCTTCAATACCCATTTGTCTGAAACTCTGTTGCCAAAAAGAAAAATGGAGATTCAGACTTTCTGGGAGGGAAAAGTGACTCCCAGGGTGGGAGGGGGAGTAAAGTCCCTTAAGTAGTCAAACTGACTAATTGCAATGTCCTTGGTTTTGGTGGTTCCTGAATTCTTTTTGGAACACCCTTGCCATTTTGCCTAAATTGGAAGAGGGGTTAAAGAATCTCTTAGAAAATTAGAAAAACCAGGGCAGAAAATCTTAGGGATTCTATTATTCAATGTACCCCTTTCACCACACTTTTAGTTAATCTGTATCCAAAAGAGAAAATAAACCCTCATTATTGCCATTCTAATAGGAGGTTCTGAGAATGCAGTCACGCAAACCTCCTGAAAACACTACCAGAAGGCCATGGCCCTGGAAGAATTGTCATCTGATGCATACGCACACGAAGAACAGAGAGAAATGACAAACACAAGAAAAGAAAATAAATAATTTAAAGCAGATGTTTCCTCACAAGAAGGACCAAACAGTCCTCATGCTTTCACTGTTAGAATAAATATCGACATGTGAGCATGACAATTCAAAATTATAAAAATCAAAGTTGCAGAAGCATACACTATCTCCAATACCAATCAATAATCTTTCCATCCTTATCAGAATGAGTAGGATAGAAATTAACTAACTGCTTAGCAGCAGTAGGAATAACTAAAGTTGTAGCTGCTGGGTCAGGAAGAGTGTTTAAAAACTTGAAAAGACTGAGGAACTTTATACTTTCTATCTGCCTTTATAAGAGCAGCAGGCAGACCATTAAGAAAGATACAGGCAGAGGCACACCTTCAAAAGCTGACAGAACTAGAAGAATTGTGAAGGTCCAGGAAATTCCTTATGCAACAGCTCATGAAATTTTCTAAGGGACTGAGAAACTTTAATGTACTCCCACTGAAATCAATGGCACATTCTGTAAACAGACAAAGTGAGGGAAACTCCAAAGGGATAATCATAAACTGAGCTCTCCTCTCAGTCTGAATCAGAAAACTGAGGAGAAAACCTGTAGCTCCCCTTCATTTTTTTTTCCAGATTCAGAATCTTGAATCCTATGAACCCACCTGCAACTGAGGCAAACTGCTAGCCTGCTGGGGTGGCAAAGGGTGTTTGCTTAACTTTTACTCTTTGCAGCAAGAAGAAGGACCATCCTTGGGACCAACTCTTTGTTCTATGGCCAAGCCAAAATGGTGTTACTTTGCCAACAAATTAATCACCAAAGCTAGTAAAAATGTAAAGTCTTTAAAGGACACTTTTTCACACCAAAACACAGTAAAAAGCATATTAAAACACTTGCCAACCCCAGCAAGTAAAATAAGCACATTATTTCCACAGAAAGATGTTGATTAATCACTATAAACAACTTTTAAACTGACAGGAAAAAACAAACGCTCTTATTTAACAATACAATACAGTCTTGTGATAGTCCATTAAAACATAAATTGCTAGCTTTAAAATAACTTTCCTGAAAAGGAAAGTATTAATAATCAAATAATTGAATGGAAGTTTTTTTTCCCCCAAAGGGAACTTATCTGCCCAACAACAGAGCAGCACAAGCTGACTGTCAATTCTCAAGTGTCTCAGAAGACCTTATTCTTCAGTGTCAGAAATGTTCTGAAGGGCTTGGTTCCTAATCTTGTCTTGTAGTCAGCTCAGCTTGACAATTAGGATGCATGGAAGGTACCCTGAAGCTTTGGAAGCTGGCCAGCTGTTGTATCCTTTGTAGGATATAACCTAATATAGCTAAGGCTGATGCACTAATGATCAATATGATGAGCATCATATTTGATATACTAGTTTGTTTGTGTCTTTCGGCTTTTCCCGGTTAGGGGTCGCCACAGCGGAACTCCGGTCCGCTAACGATTGGCAGTAGATTTTTACGTACTGGCTTGCCAGGCCTAACGCACAACCTTCAACGAAGGAACGCCCATTCACGCATGTCGCTACACAGAAGACGCTCCAACTGAGGATCGAACAGGCAACGTCTAACTGTGAGGCGACAACGTTACCGCAGCACCACCACCACAGTATATGCAATAAAATACTGTTCAGTACTTAGTTTCATAGGAGTGTTGTGCTGCACATGTACTGATATACTTCTGTTGTGAGCTTTACAACAGCTGTTCTTCCTGTGGTAATACTGATTAACACACTCTACATATTATTAGCAACTGCTTTTTATTTGTTACAGTACTGATAAAAATCTGTATATGTAATATGTCAAAGAATACATGCACTTCTATTCAATTTAATTTTTCTTTCTTTAATGTTTTATATACATTCTGCGGCACTGTGTAAAAAATTTCTATTATTGTCATGGGAACCATAGGAAATTCTAGGCTACTTAGACTTCAGACCATTATGCCTTGTATCAGCTCAGCAAGATCCTGCCTAGGTGTCCTGCAGAGTCCTACAGCAGCAGAAGGAAAAAAGAGAGACTTTGGATTAATTAAGTACTTTTTTGGCTTGTTTCTTGTTAGTTATTGCAAATTCTACCTAAATGCTTGACTTCTAGCATTTATTTAATACTAAAACGCGTATTTCAGATGTTTATTGTACATACTTACTGTTTGCACTTTTAAAATTGCTTCTGTGAGCATTTAAACTATTTTAATTGTTGTAGGCTACACACTCAAGTATGGTAGCCATTTTACTGTGCTTTAAAGTGCTTATTTGGTTGTATTTGCCTTAACTTCTTGAAAAAACAAAAGAAAAACAAACAAAAAAAAACTATATCTACACTTGTTTCCTGCCTTTCAGAAGCTAGTAGAGTCCAGTTTTCAGAGTTTTCTGAATCCAGGGCTGTATTGTAGATGTTCATCATGTTACCCTGCTGCAGTCATCACACTTGGGTTATCCTGTCATCAGGCGGTCCCGCAGTCGGCCGGAATTCCAAAGTCTTGGTCCAGTGTCGGTTGCTGTCGCCTCTTTCCTGACGTCAGTGCGCCAGGGGTATATATAATGCAACTGACGCCATTTTCTTCAGTCTTTCTTGCCGCGCGGTGCCCGAAGCAGAAGCAGTTCGCAAGTGCCGGTTGGCCGACTCCTGAGATTTTCAAATTCGAATTTCAGACCAAAGTCTTCTATAAAGCTAAGTACCCCGTTGGGGAAACTTTTCTTGCCTCAGACCAATGTCAGAAAAAGTTAACAATTGTATTTCTTGTGGGAAGCAAATACCTCATAAGGATTTTCATTCTTATTGCATACCTTGCCTAGTCCCAGACCACGACGTCACTACTTGTCGGTTTTGGCTAGGTTTAATAAGCGTACTATTAAAAGGCGCTTTGATTTTGCACGACACTACTTCGGTAGGAAATTTAACTACACCATGCCATCAGAGCAACCGACTACTGGCGTGCACAAAAAATGCAGGGATAAGGACGGACAGCCCAGGCCTAAGCCAGATTCCGAGGCCTCGGCCGTTCCAGTCTCCGGTTCTCGGGTCCTCAGTGAGGCTCCGATGCAGCCCCTGACTACCGCAGATCTGGGACCCGAGACCACTACGGAAATTTTGACGGAATGTACCAGGCCGACACAGCCTTTTATTTCAGGCCCTTCCGACAACTTTGCTACAAAAGACATCGGTGCTACAGAAACGCCATCGGTTTCTGAAGACGTTTTCAGACCGACAACTCTCACCATTAAAACATTTTCTAAGTCGAAGACTCCTTCTAAATCTAAAAGGACTGCACTTCAGTCTCCTGTTCAAGGCCCCATGCCTAAGAAACAGATGCTCAAAATGGCTGAAGATTTGATTTCTTTAATCAGGTGTTCCCAGCCCCCTCCTGACAAAAGGCCTAGACAAGAGGAAGATTATGCATCCTCTGGGCAAATGTCCATTTCTTCAGACTCCTCTGAGGACCAAGACTACTCCTTTTCTCCTTATGAAGATTCTGATGCTGAGGACTCTATTCCCTCAGCTTCTCCTCCTGAAGACTACTCCTTTGGGGAAACTTTACACACTATGAGGGAACATTTTCACTGGGAAGGTCAGGACTACTCTGACTCAAAGAAAAGGCTCAGAGAGTTTCTTTTACTCCCCCAACACAGACCACTTGCCATCCCACCAGCTTTGGACATTGTGGATGATGTCTATTTAGAATCCAGTTTCAACCCAGACTCTCTACCTCCTGCTCCGGCTAAGCCTGACAGATACTATAGAGTGCCTGATTCCCATAAATTTCTTACAAAAGCCCTGTAGCAGACCCAGAGACTATCTCACAAGGTCCCAAGGGGGCTAAGGCTTCTATGGCTAAAAACCCAGTACCTTCTGAGAGGGATTCCAGAGCACTAGACAGGTGGGGGATAAAGGTCTACACCTCAGCCACACTAGCTATGAGGGCACTGAATTGTCAATTTCACATGCTTAAGTATCAGCAATTTCTAATCTCTCAGTTAAAACAAAGAATGACTTCTCTCCCTCAACAATCTGAATTGAAAGAAGTACAGGATCTGTTGCACACCACTGAGCAGGTGGGCAAACATACCTTACAATGTGGGTTTGATTCTTTGGAGGCCTCCTGCAGAGCAGCTGTCACTGGGTCTGTTATATGTAGGCATGCTTGGTTAAAAGAACAAACTCTGCCTGATCATGTTAAAGCAAAACTACTGGATGCTCCCTTACAGCAGGATGTTCTTTTTGGAGTTAAAGCAGAAGAAGTTTTAAAGAAAATGGAAGATAAGGCAAAATCTATGCAGACAGTCAAAGATTTCCTACAAATACAACCCCCTTGCTTCAGCAGAAACTGGCCAACAAAAAATTGGTCCTTTCCAGCCACTGACAGACCACAGAGGGGTAAATATAGATGCCCAAGGGGCAGAGGACAACCACAAGCCCAGTATAAACATCGCCAGTGGGGCTCTACAACACAGAAGGGAGGAGAAGACAGGTCTCAAACCACCAGAAGGCAAACTCAATGACTTGCACCTCATCCAGCCAAATACTCTCTTGGCAGCCCCCTTGGGAGGAAAACTCACACTTTTTGCAGACAACTGGCACATTGTCACAAAGGACAAATGGGTCCTAGACATAATTTTACGAGGATACAAATTCCACTTTCACACTAAACCTGCCACAAAATCAATGGGCAGAGGCACAAAAGCAAATTACAGCTTTCATGGACATGAGAGCCATTCAACTGGTACCTACTCGAGAGCAAGGCCAAGGATTTTATTCAAGACTCTTTCTAGTGCCCAGAAAGGACAATGCCTGAAGACCAATTCTGGACCTTTCAATTCTAAACACTTACATACAAGTACCCAAATTCAAGATGCTAACACTACAGCAGCTACTTCCCATGTTGGGCAAGGAAGCATGGCTAGTAATGTTGGACCTCAAGGAGGCATACCTGCATGTCCCTATCAGACAAAGTTGCAGAAGATACCTCTGTTTCATTGCAGGTTCAACCCATTACCAATTCTCTGCACTGCCCTTTGGCTTATCTACTGTGCCCAGAGTTTTCACAAAATGCCTGGCACCAGTAATTGCATACTGCAGAGAAAGAGGAATTCAAATATATCCATACCTGGAAGACTGCCTCATCCAAGCAGAAAGCAAAGACATTCTTACATCATCTGGCCTTTGTAAAGCATCTACTAAACTGCCTGGGGTACACAGTAAACGAAAAGAAGTCAAAACTAGTACCCTCACAAAAAATGACATTCCTGGGTGCCAGCTTGAATACAACGGCCCAGAAGGCTTATCTTACACCAGACAAGCGACTACAACTGACTCAATATTTCAAGACAATGGCAACAAAGACTCAATTAACTGCAAGAAAAATTCTGCAGGCTTTGGGCTTCATGGCATCTTGCATACTAATAATACCATTTGCAAAGCTGCATATGAGGAAATTACAGTGGTACCTAAAAAGCGTATGGTCTCAACACAGCCACAGCTTGGACACAATGATATCTCTCATTCCCTGCCTACAACAGGAATTTCTATGGTGGTCACAGGCATGTCACCTCAACAAGGGTCAGCCTTTCACCCTGCCCCCAGCCAGGCAAACTATCACAACAGATGCTTCAGACTATGCCTGGGGGCACACATGGCAGGACAATGCATTCAAGGCCTATGGACTGCAGATCAAAGAAATCTGCACATAAATCAAAAAGAGATGCTAGCTGTACAGAAAGCTCTGACAGCCTTCAAGGATCTATTACATCCAGGACAACTTGCAATAAAGACAACACCACAGTCATGTGGTACATAAACAAACAAGGGGGTACACATTCTTACCCTCTATGCAGGCAAGAAATGACCTTATGGAACACAGGTCTGGCCTACCAAGTCCAGTTACAAGCTCAATTCCTGCCAGGACAGAAGAACACATTGGCAGACGACCTCAGCAGAAACATCAAAGATCCCCACGAGTGGAAACTAGATCCACAAATATTTGCAATGATAACTCAAAAATGGGGCCTTCCAGGCATAGACCTGTTTGCCAGTCCTCAAAACTATCAACTGACAAAATTTTGTACAAGTACATTTCACCATCAAGCTTGGAAAGTGGACACTCTCTTTCAGTTGGAAAAACCTGACAGTATATGCCTTCTCTCCATTGCCTCTCCTCACAAAGGTTCTTTTGAAAGTCAAAAAGGAGAGACCACGACTGATTCTCATAGCCCCAGACTGGCCACGCCAGCACTGGTATCCGCTATTGAAAAATATGGCCCACAGCCCACCATGGATATTGCCTCAAATCCCCCATTTGCTCACACAACAAAGCAATCAGATTCTTCACAGCCAGCTCAAAACTTTAAACCTGGCTGCATGGCAAATCATCTAAACATCCAACCAGCTCCTCTTTCACAAGCAGTTCTGGATGTTATTCTGGAAGCCAGGAGGCCAAGCACCAGGAAGGCTTATTCGGACAAATGGAAAAGGTTTTGTGCCTGGAACCAAGCTAAAGGCCAAGACACAATTCAGCCTCACATGCCTCACATTCTACAGTATTTAGCTGAGATGTTGCACAAAGGACTTTTTTTTTCCTCAATTAAAATCCATGATTCAGCTATTTCGGCTCACTACAACACGGATCCACCTTTATTTTCACATCCTCTTCTAAGGCAGTTCCTCAGAGGGGCAAACAACATTAGACCACCCAGGAGAGCTCCTACACCAACATGGGACCTCAACTTTGTTCTGGAAAAACTAACGCTACCTCTCTTTGAACCAGCTTTCTCTGCAGATGTTCAGTTCCTATCATGGAAGACTGCCCTGCTCCTAGCAATAACTTCAGCTAGAAGAGTCTCAGAGCTACAGGTACTAATGGCAGTGGAACCTTTCCTCATTTTTCATCAAGACAGTTCTGGATGTTATTCTGGAAGCCAGGAGGCCAAGCACCAGGAAGGCTTATTCGGACAAATGGAAAAGGTTTTGTGCCTGGAACCAAGCTAAAGGCCAAGACACAATTCAGCCTCACATGCCTCACATTCTACAGTATTTAGCTGAGATGTTGCACAAAGGACTTTTTTTTTCCTCAATTAAAATCCATGATTCAGCTATTTCGGCTCACTACAACACGGATCCACCTTTATTTTCACATCCTCTTCTAAGGCAGTTCCTCAGAGGGGCAAACAACATTAGACCACCCAGGAGAGCTCCTACACCAACATGGGACCTCAACTTTGTTCTGGAAAAACTAACGCTACCTCCCTTTGAACCAGCTTTCTCTGCAGATGTTCAGTTCCTATCATGGAAGACTGCCCTGCTCCTAGCAATAACTTCAGCTAGAAGAGTCTCAGAGCTACAGGCACTAATGGCAGTGGAACCTTTCCTCATTTTTCATCAAGACAGAGTTTCTCTACGAACTAATCCTTCCTTTATGCCTAAGGTGGTCTCCAGTGTAGCTTTAAATCAAACCATCCACTTACCTACCTTCTTCCCCAAACCACAGAACAAAGGTGAGAGACTCCTGCATTCCTTGGACATTCACAGGCAGCTTCGTTACTATTTGGACAAAACTAAGGCTTTCAGAAAATCTGACCAGCTCTTTGTATCCTATGCTACAGCTTCTCAAGGGAAGGCTATATCAAAGCAAACCATTTCTAAATGGATAGGTCATTGCATACGTTTCTGCTATACCCATCATGGGAAACCAGTTCCTGCTACCATTAGATCCCATTCTACCAGGGCAACAGCTACCTCTACAGCCTTTCTCAGGGGGGTTCCAACCAAGGAAATTTTAGAAGCTGCAACTTGGAGTTCAGTACACACCTTTACCAAACACTATCACTTACCTCTTTACTCAAAGTCCAGGGCAGGCTTCGCCACTGCAGTTCTGCAGGGCCTTATAGCCTCCACTAACCCTCTATGATACCTCCCCCCTACCTTAGCTTTGGGATTCAACCAAGTGTGATGACTGCAGCAGGGTAACACGATGAACATAGTACAGTTTTGTACCTACCATAAATGTAGATGTTTGAGTGTTCACCCTGCTGCAGTCCAGGTTACCCCCCCCCCCCTCCATCCTCTCTGATCTACTGGCTAAATCTCTTCTATGCCTTACTGATGTATTTGCTTATAGCTGAAGGGATTTTGTGTTTGTGCAGTGGTTACTCCTTTTGGTACTAATTTCTGACCAATTTTTTGGGGGCACCTGACATCTGGGGCAAGAAAAACTGAAGAAAATGGCATTGGTTGCATTATATATACCCCTGGCACACTGACGTCAGGAAAGAGGCGACAGCAACCGACGCCGGACCAAGACTTTGGAATTCCAGCTGACTGCGGGACCGCCTGACGACAAGATAACCCAAGTGTGATGACTGCAGCAGGGTGAACACTCGAACATCTACATTTATGGTAGGTACAAAACTGTAATTTTCTGTGTTGCCCATATCTTACTTGGTTAGAAGGAAGTGTCTCTGTTCACCAGTGAGAGTGGGGAGCTTTGAGCAGCCTATCTGTCTCTGGAAGAGTGGTTTTCAGCTCAGAAGTTGTAGTTTATTGGCCATTTTGGGCTAATTTCTATCTCTTTCATCTTTCTGTCATAAAAACAGCATTTGCACTTTTTTTGCGATTGTATCAGCTCAGCAAGATCCTGCCCAGGTGCCCTGCTGAGTCCTACAGCAGCAACAGAAGGAGAAAAGAGAGACTTTGGATTGATTAAGTATTTTTTTGGCTTGTTTCTTGCTAGTTATTGCTAATTCCACCTAAACCCTAATTTTCCAAGTGTCTATCTGATACTAAAACGCCTATTTCAGCTGTTTATTGTACTTACTGTTTGCACTTTTAAAATCATTTCTGTGAGCATTTAAATTGTTTTAACTGTTGTAGGCTACACACTCAAGTGCAATAGCTGTTTTACTGTGTTTTAAAGTGCTTATTTTGTTGTAGTTGCCTTAACTTCTTGAAAAAACAAACAAAAAAATATATATATATCTACACTTGTTTCCTGTCGTTCTGAAGCTAGTAGTGTCCAGTTTTCAGAGTTTGCTGAATCCAGGGTTGTATTGTAGTTTCTGTGTTGTCCATACCTTACTTGCATAGAAGGAAGTTTCTCTGTTCACCAGTGAGAGTGGGGAGCTTTGAGCAGCCTACCTGTCTCTGGAGGAGTGGTTTTCAGCTCAGAATTTGTAGTTTATTGGCCATTTTGGGCTAATTTCTATCCCTTTCATCTTTTTGTTATAAAATTCACATTTGTGCGGTTTTACGCACCAGGCAGCGCCGGTTAGCTAGGGTTAACTATCCCCAGCTCCACAAAGTCTGCTCTTCAATTTTTCCCTTTTAACTAGTCAGTCTTTCAGCCTAAGAACTCAGGCCTGCATCTTCTAGTCCAGCACTTGTTCCAAATCTGCTGTAGCACTAAATAACCCCCAGCACTCAATCCCCTCACTTGCCAGGAAGGAATAGTCTATATACTTCCCTACTTGACAAAAAGAAAACAGTCTTTACTACTTCCCCACCTAACAAAAGAGAACAGTCTTTACTGATTATTCAGGCATGTCCAAGGGACAGCTCCCGGTGTACTCTCCAGTCTACCTGATGAACCTGGGCATCTTGAGGCAATGTTACATCTGCCTCATGTACACAGACAGCCCTCTCCTCCTACCACCAAACACTAATACCTGCAAGAGATGCACGTATACAGCCAATCTAGAGGCAAAGCTTGCTCCAACCAAGACTGGAACAGACAGTCAAGAAGAGAAGGTAAAAACTCACAGCACCCCACTCACGTCACATAAACCTACTAAACCAACACCTCCAATACCCAAACATAGAAACACCAAGACATAGACAGAGGCGCTGAGTAAAAATCTAAATCAGCCTAGGTGACAGAGACCTCCCAAGCAGACACACAAGCAACCTCCTCCCACCAACAGATCCCAAACAACACATAGCCCACAAACTCGGTGTGCCACACAACCACAGCCCATAAGGCAAAACATCATACCCAACACACTAGTCATAGGTGACTCTATAGTCAGGCACACTGATGTCCAACTCACCAGGCTGGACAAAGAGAAGGTTACTGTCAGCTGCTTGTCGGGTGCCAGAATCCGCATCATAACGCATGCACTCAGGTCACTACAAAGCAAGTACAAATATGACTCTGTCATTGTACATGTTGGTGTGAATGACCTGAGATGTACCTCCCTGGACTACATGAAAAGAGACATGGAAGAGCTCTCTGACCTTGTAGCCCAGGCAGGTATGACCCTAGCCCTGAGTTGCATCCTGCCTTCACCATGAATGATACCACAGTACAAGGATAAAATGATCAACTTCAACAATTGGTAAGCTTCTGGTGTCATTCAAAGGGGATCCAGTATCTGTCTGCCTGGGATGACATGCTTGACAGGCCACGATGCTTCACCAAATATGGCCTGCACCTGTCACCCCTGGGATTCCGGATATTGGTGAAGACTCTTGCCACCCGCATAATGCCTTTTTTAGGCAAGGCTCAAAAGACAAACCACTCTAAGAACTACAAGTGACAAAAAACTGAGGGAAATGCTGCTCAATGCTAGGAGTATAAACCTCAAAATGCAGTCACTCGAGGCACTCCTCAAAATGGAGAACATCGATATCTGTGCAGTGACTGAGACCTGGTTCAAGGCTCCCGAGAGCACCCCAGCACTACTGGGCTATAATTCAAATCACACGTTTCGACCACAAAACCCAGACCGAAACACTAAGGGCAGAGGTGTGTCCATATTCATCAAGGATACCCACACCTCCAGGCTAGCTGCACAACACAGTGCCTCTGAGATCATCCAAGTGCAACTTACCCTGGGCAAAAATGTATTCCAAATTGTAGCTTGTTATAGATCCCCTGCCATGACCCAGGACCTACACTCCTCATTCATGGAGACATTGGAAAAAATGAGGGTCCAACATATACCCCAATTATGGGAGATTTCAGTTACCCAAACATTAACTGGGAAAACTACTATAGCATTAATCCCCTTGCTCAATGATTCCTGGAATTTATAAACTCTAAATGTCATGGATTAACTTGTCAACACCCCCACCAGGGAAACAATATTCTGGAACTGGTCATTACCAACATGGGTAACCTTTGCTCAACACCCAAGGTTAACTCCTCGCTGGTTAGCTCAGACCATAAACTAATCACCCTGGATATCCACATCTCGACCCCACCTCCACACAAAGAAACCATAGTAAAAAATTTCTCCAAAGCGAACTTCACACTATTCAAAACAGATGTGGCTAACTTTGCGATGCCCCTGCAGATGGAAAATACAGTCACAACTGCTGAATCCTATACAAAAGCACTCTACAACCACCTGCATAAGTGCATGGACCGTGCTATCCCTAACAAAACCAAGACGCTATCCACCAAATAAAGGAAACCAATCTGGTGGTCCCCTGCCATTAACAAACTCTACAACAGAAGGAAGAAATGGTTGCAAAAGAGAGCAAAAACCCATGAATAGAGGACATCCCTGATGGGCCTCAGTAAGAAGCTAAGATCCCTCATAAAATCCTCCAAAGTGAATTTTGAAAAAAAAAAATTGCCACGGATTCCAAAGACAACCACAAGACATTCTTTAGCTATGTTAAGTATCTCCATGGCAACATCCAGATGTGCACTGAGCTACAGCAGAATAGCACAAAATACACAGAGCCAACTGATATTGCCAACATCTTGGCAAGACAGGTTCAGTGCTAACTTTACTCCCCTCTCACCCCCCAAAGGGCCTATAACTATACCAAATGATTGTAGAACACCATTAATCACAAACACGGAGGTAAAAATGGCACTTTCTAAAGCCAAAAACACAATGTCCATTGGACCAGACAACATCCCAGGCTGCATCTTACATGAGCTCCAAAATGAACTAGCCCCCCACCTAAACTCCATGTTCAATAACAGCCTCACCACAGGCTATGTGCCCACTGAATGGTGCACAGCAATGGTTATCCCACTCCACAAAGGAGGAGCCACCACAGACCATAGGAACTATCGACCTATTAGTCTGACAAGCCTGGTCTGCAAGGCCATGGAGCGTATCATCATGGAACTCATAAACAAAGACATTGGTAACCTCCAAACTTTGGATGCTACCCAATTCAGATTTGTAAAGGGTAGATCATGTCTCCTAAACCTGGTAGACTTCTTTGAAACAGTTACCAAGGCCATAGATGAGGGCAAGGTGGTTCACACAGCCTACCTGTGCCTCACTAAAGCCTTCAATACTATCCCCCATTCAGGAATCATAGATAAACTCACCAACCTTAACATAAACCCTTACATCACAAGATGGGTGGCCAACTGGCTCATGGACAGAACCCACATTGTGAGAGTCGCAGACTCCAGATCTGACTCCAAACCAGTGACAAGTGGAATGCCCCAGGGTTCAGTCTTGGGACCTCTTCTGTTTGGTATATACTTCGCCAAAGTGCAAGCGAGCACTGAGGGTCTATGGCTAACCAAGTTTGCAGATGACTGCAAACTGGGTGCCATAATTGATTCCCCTACTGATGTAGACATCCTGCAAAAGGGCCTCACCCAGACAGATTCCTGGTGCCAAAACCATGGCCTCAAACTAAATGCCAAAAAGTGCATTGTCATCCCCTTTGGTAAAAACATGGCACCCATGAATTACCAAATAGGGGGAAATCCACTTAACATAGAAAGTGTGATAAGAGACCTTGGGACCCAAGTAGATAGTAACCTCTCCTTTGACAATCACATAGCCACAGTGGTCAGAAAATCTTTCTATGTGGCCCACCTAATCACAAAAGGGTTCACATCTAGAAAAAAGTTAATAATTATCCCCCTCTACTCTTCACTTATCAGACCCCTCATCGAGTACAATGCCCTGTTTGGGAATGTACCTCACAAGACACCTGCAACAACTGGAGAGGCCCCAAAAGTACCTCACCAAGAGGATTGCTGGCCTCAAAGAATTGTTGTATGCCGACTGGCTCAAGAAACTCCAACTCTACTCGGCTGCATACCGCTTACTCTGAGGAGATCTCTATCTGACATACAAAACTATGTCAAACCCAGAATTAATAGACATGCTCCACTTAAAAAAATCCCAGTCTCCATGAGCTATATGCTCTAGGGACCTAAACCTCACCACATCAATAAATAGGACATGCTGGAGGGATAGATTCTTGACCCAGAGACGTCCAATGCTCTGGAACAAAATTTCCATCTACATCAAGTAGAGATCATCATTAGCACTCTTTAAGAAAACCCTTGATGAGTGGATGAGTAATAGGAAATTCACCCCTGGAATAATGTGTATGGCTCTGCTCAATAGAGGGGCAGGAATTTAATCTACATGGGTGGTGAAAGCCAAGACACTTTTGGCTAGGCTTACTTATGCCCTCGGGCCGATAGCCTAGTACCTCACCTATGAACCTATGAACCTTGTCAGTTCCCACCCTAGCTTGTTTCTTTTTTTGAGGAGGGTTATGGTAGTCATGCCTTATGTTAATTTATGAATATCAATCCAGTTGTCCAAGAATATAGCATATCACACTGCTTTATCTGCAGTGGGAGTCTATTCCAGAGGTGAGAGAGACAGAGAGTAACAAATCTGTCGCACTACCTTATTTTAGTGATTTGCAGAAGCAGGTATATGTGTCTTGTTCTGTTATTTGTATGACTGTTTAATTTATGAAGGTACAAGAGATCCTGGACTGTTGGGTACCTGATTGTTCAGAAAGTATGGCGTAGGTCACCTCTGAGGAGCCCAAAAGACAGAGAAAGGAGGGACACTTCATGACCAAGTCTGTAGTCAGCCTTTGTGGGTAGCATAGTGCTTTTCATAAGTTCATAGATTAGTACTAGGCTAACTGCCATTGTGGGCTATTTTAAGCCTAGCCAATTACCCCACATGAGAATGAAACCTTGTGTCTGTAAGGTAAACACTTTAACCATTATGCCAACCTCCCACCCTTGGATATGATCCTCTTTGTTAAAAAGATAAAACTCTAGGGTCTTTCCAACTGTTTGACATGGCTGTTGATGTACTTCTCAAAGGGACATTGTATTCTACAATTTCTGTGACCAATGCCGAATACAAGGGGACAGTAAACTCTTTTGATTTGGGTGAAATTTCCTTGTCGATCAGCTGCACCATATATAAAGATTTCCTGACCAATAATTCTACATGGTGGCCAAAGGAGAGGGAGTTATCAAAACAGGTCCCCAGGTCTCTTGCTTAGTTTTCATTTTAAAATGAGTATTGTCAATTCTGTATGCTAAGAGGGTGGTTTGTTCGACAAATGAGACAATATTCATTTTATAGCATGTAATCCCATTTCCAATACACTAGGCATTTATCTTACTGGATAGCTTATGTGCTAGAGAGGCATTTGACAATGACTCCAACTCTGTAGTCATGCACAAACTTGGGTAGCCATAGGTAATGGTTTCTGGTCTGAATGTCAGAGAAGTAAATATTAAACACAAATGGTCCCAGTATTGAGCCCTACCAGACATCCTTGGTCACCTTCATGTGCTCTGATGCTGTCCCTAACACCCTCACCTTTTGCGGGGTATATCTATTAGCCATTTTTCTATCCATCTTACTATATAAGCATCTGTTTGCAATGCATTTAGTTTATTAATTATGCTAGCATGGGGATGGTGTCAAATGCCTTCGCCAAATCAATGTAAACTGTGTGCATTATGATCACTGTCTACAGCTTGTGCTACCTTCTTAAAGAAGTTAATCTTGCTCATTAGACAAGATCTATCTTTTACAAAAACACATAGTTTTGGATCTAGCCTGATGAGGCTTTTAATGTCAGTTCAAACTGAGTCTGTTAGAATGTTCTATGGCTTTAAAAAAGAGGCTCTTCAGGCTAATGAGCCTGTAGTTTCCAGGGTCAGTATTAAGGCCACCATTACCACCAGTGCTGTACTCCATACTTCTCTGACTGAGCCTGTAGCCAGCCTCAGGTTAAATAGCTTATGGAGAAGTTCTGCCAGGGCATGTTTGCTACTATTTATCAAACAGATAGGTATGTTATCTGGTCCCATGGAAGAAGTGTTCTTATTCTTCGTCAGCACTTTCATTACATGTTGTTTAGTGAATTTTGGGGTATTTTCAGCTATGCGGATTGTACGGCTTTGAATAGTCATCTCACTGATGATATTTGCACTAAATTTATTAGCTAAGATAATGACAATGTCCACTGAGTTTCAGTAGGTTTTGTCATTGTTTACAATTGTCTTGGCTTCAAATACCAAAATGAGTTCGTCAGCTGCCTTAGTAGGTCTAATAGTCTTTTTAAAATGCTTAGTCAAATTCCTATTTTTTTCATTGATCTAGGATCATTGGATCTATTGTATAATGTAATGAATTTTATTGCAAATTTTATTTATATTAGTGGGCCACCGGGATGGTTTACTTTTAAATTGCCCATTTTTTTTTCAGATTTTGGTGGGACTGTTGATTCTATACATGTATTTACGGGGTATAAATCTCCTTTGTAAATCTCTCTGCTGAGGCAATGTTTGGGTGATGTTATAAGTGATGTTCAAGAGTTCATTGTAAAATTTGAGGAAATTTGTGTAAATGAAGTCTTTAAATTCTGATAGATTGGTTTAAGGGGGTTTAGCTAGCTTGTGGGAAAGGGTTATCAGATTATGGTCTGACTTAATTGGAGACGGAGTTACTATGGTAATATGTAGCTACATTTCTAAGTTTTTCCTGTAGTTGGGTTAGTAGCAAGCTGGTCAACTTATTTTTTATTAATCAGATCTAAACATTTTTGAGCATATCCTATGTTGATGGTGTAGGTAGTCCAATATATTGATGGGTAGTTAAAGTCTCCCAGAATACTGGACTGCTTTTTTACGGGAAGTCATCCATCTTGCTTAGGAACCTGACATGAACTTTTGGAGTCATGAATGTGGTGGTGTAACAGGCAATAAATTGATAGTTGATTTTGTTTAGTGTGCTGTCAAGCAACTGAAGTGGATGTGTCAAATATTGCTGTTTATTGTTATATACTGTTTACATGAGCCCAGGTTTTGTTTGATAATGGTCCTTGGACCACTACTCCTATTTGTGAAACAGATGTAAAATAAGCAAATAAATGGTTTTAGAGACTGACATCAACCCATTAGTCATTGTCTTGTTAATCTGATGTTTCTTTTAATATTTTTTAATTTCATTATCTTGTAGAAATTATGTAAGAAATCTCACTTTTTTGCATAATTTAGCTTGTTCTATTTCCTCACTCAATTTAAACTGTTTAACAAATATTGATTGAGCTTTGTATGAAATGTAAAGAAAGTCAACATAAAGCAACGGCTTTATTTAGTTTTATTTAATTTTATCATTAATTAGCTAGGTTATTTTATAGATCCATATCAACCATGATCTTGGCAGTATGCAAGTGCTGTGCAGTTTAGTGTGGTTAATTTATGTATTTTTATGTATATCTGTTTACCATGCTAGTAAACTAGTATACTTTTATGAGAAAGCCAAAGTAGCCAGAGAGCACGCAAAGTACATACAAACAGCAGAGATTAGGATTGAATGCATGGTAGTTTAGCCATGAAGCGAATATCTTGTCAATGAATCAATATGATGCCCAAAAATGAAGCCGTATTTTGGTCCATAAAATGCAGCCTTATTGATTTGTGTAGTTCCATTTTGAGGGGCATTTTTTTTCAAAATGTCATATAATTTTTTTTAAAGTCTTTCCACTGAGTCTTGTTATGGGACGTTGCATATATACGTTCATTATTAGGGCAAATGGATTGCTATGTACCCTGACAAGATGACTCATTTGTTAGCTACTGATGCTAGAAGCTGGCTTGGAAAGGTGTTTGCTGCTACCTTTCTTGGAGTGCAGACTGGGTGATTATTGCAGTTTCAGCTGTTAGTTGGCATGTGTTTCAAATGATAATGAGCAGGCATTACAGGCTCGTGGTGAATACCTCAAGACTGGAATATGACTTTGTTACTGTGCATAAAACAAAAGTAATACCTATCACCCAGAGGACTAGAAATGGAACTTGTTCTTTAATTTCCAAATTAGTATATCTGAAACTGTTTCCCCACACTAAATCCTTTATTAAAAACAATACTTTCACTTGCAGTTTCTGTACTTTAGCCATGACCCCTTTTCAGTAGCCTAGTTGCAGTATGCATTGTAATAATAAATTAAAGCCTTCTCAAGCTGCAGAACATACTCATGAAAGGGCATCTGAAGGTCTACTGCCTGGATGAACCATCCCTTAACTGTTAAAGTTTTATTCTCATGTGCTAATCTTTCACATACATTAATCATTGAAATAGCTAAGTAGTTTTAATTGACATATTGTGCATGCAAGAGACCAGATGGAAGGGGAGTAAGGCCAGGTGTATCAGAGTCGAGTTCAAATTATCTATCATGGTGTGGATGGGAGGAGAAATGGGGTAGAGGTTATTCTGAAGGAACAGTATGTCAAAAGTGTTTTGTAGGTAAAAAGAGTATTGGATAGACTGATGTTTTTGAAGCTGGAAATTGATGCTGCGATGACGAATATTGCTAGTGCATATGCTCCACAAGTTGGGTGTGCGATGGATGAGAAAGAAAAATTTTAGAACAAGTTGGATGAAGTGGTGAAGAGTGTACCCAAGGATGAGAGAGTGGTGATTGGAGTGGATTTCGATGGGCACGTTGGTGAATGGAACAGAGGAGATGAGGAGGTGATGGGTAGGTATGGCATTAAGGAGAGGAATGCAAAAGGTTAGATGGTAGTGCATTTTGTGAAAAGGATGGACATGGCTGTGGTGAATATGTACTTTAAGAAGAGGACGGAGCATAGGGTGACGTACAAGAGTGAAAGAAGATGCACACAGGTGGATTATATCCTCTACTGGAGGGCCAGTCTGAAGGAGATTGGAGACTGCAAAGTGGTGATGGGGAAAGTGTACTTAGTCGGCATAGGATGGTGTTGTCTGTAGGATGACGTTAGTGATCTAAAAGAAGAGAAGGAGAGTGAGGGCAGTGCCACGGATCAAATAGTGAAAGTTGGAAAAGGATAACTGTAAGGTGGAGTTCAGGGAAAAGTTAAGACAGGCACTGGGAGACAGTAAAGAGTTACCAGCTAGTTGGGCAGCCACAGTAGAGGTGGTAAGGGAGACAGCTAAAAAGGTGCTTGTTGTGACATCTGGACAGAGGAAGGAGGGCAAGGAGATCTGGTGATTGAATGAGGAAGTACAGGAGAGTATACAGAGAAAGAGGTCGGGGAAGAAGAAGTGGGATTGTCAAAGAGATAAAGAAAGTAGACAGAAGTATAAGGAAATGAAGTGGATGGTGAAGAGAGAGGTGGTGAAGGCTAAGGATAAGGCATATGCTGAATTGTATGACAGGTTGGACACTAAGGAGGGAGAAAATGACCTGTACCAATTGGCTAGACAGAGGGATTGAGCTGGGAAAGATGTGCAGCAGGTAAGGGTGATAAAGGATAATGAGGGAAATGTACTCAAAAGTGAGGAGACTGTGTTGAGCAGATGGAAAGAGTACTTTGAGGTGCTGATGAATGATGAGAAAGAGAGAGAGAAGGTTGGATGATGTGGGAATAGTGAATCAGGAAGTGCAATGGAGTAGCAAGGAGGAAGTAAGGACAGCTATGAAGAGGGTGAAGAGTGGAAAGGCTATTTGTCCAAATGACATACCTGTAGAATCATGGAGGTATTTAGGAGAGATGGCAGTGGAGTTTTTAACCAGATTGTTTAATGAAATCTTGGAAAGTGAGAGGATGCCTGAAGAGTAGAAAAGAAGTGCATTGGTACGGATTTTTAAGAATAAGGGTGATGTGCAGAGCTATAGTAACTACAAAGGGATAAAACTGATCAGCCACAGCATGAAGTTATGGGAAAGAGTAGTGGGAGCTATGTTAAGAAGGGAGGTGATGATTAGTGAGCAGATGCATGGTTTCATGCCAGGAAAGAGAAAGTACAGTTATGTACACTTACCATAAATGTAGATGTTCAAGTGTATTCACTATTGCAGTCCTAACCAATGGGTTATCCGGCTCCCAGTAGTCCTCGATCGGCCAGAATACCAAAGATAAGTAAATATGACATTGGCTGTCATTGGTTGTAAAGGATGTCAGGAAGTCCAATACAAAAGGAGGCAGCCAACGTCACTTCCTCAGT
The DNA here is from genome assembly GCF_019279795.1 of Protopterus annectens. Lineage (NCBI taxonomy): Eukaryota > Metazoa > Chordata > Ceratodontiformes > Protopteridae > Protopterus > Protopterus annectens. Next base: position 639,679,447 of record NC_056726.1, on the reverse strand, counting down.
CTTTCTTGCCATAACAGTCAGGAGTCCCCAGAAAACAAGGCTTAAGCCAAAAGAAAATTTGGCAAATAAAATCAGATTCAGCCTGTATCTTAGGAAAGGAGAACAGGAAAGGACCAAAAAAGGGGGAAAGAGGGAAACCAGGACTGCAACAGCGAATACACTCGAACATCTACATTTATGGTAAGTTTACACAACTGTACTATGTTCATCGTGCTTCACTGTTGCAGTACTAACAGATGGGTTGATTACCAAAGCCCAGAGAAAAGGGAGGAGGCACCAACAGAATCAAGGATTGGAGAGAATGCCCTGCAGAACAGCAGTGGCAAACCCTTCCCTGGCTCTAGAAAACAAAGGCAAATTATAATGCTTTGTGAAAAAGTGTGAACAGAAGACTATGTGGCAGCCTCTAAAATGTCTTTAGTAGGGACACCCCTTTAAAAAGGCTGCAGAAGTGGAAGCTGCTCTTGTGGAATGGGTCCTAACTCCTTGAGGAGGAACCTTGCCATGAAAGGAATAACAGAAAGTAATGCAATGTGCAATCCACTTAGAAATGGTTTGCTTAGATTCAACTTTGCCCTGAGCTCCAGGGACAAAACTGACTAATAACTGTGCTGATTTCTGAAGGTCTTTAGCCCTGTCCAGGTAAAACCTGAGCTGTCTGTGCACATCAAGAGAATGCAGGACCCTTTCACCTCTATTTCAAGGATTAGGAAAGAAGGCAGGAAGGTGTATGGACTGATTAAGATTCAGGCTAGAAACCACCTTAGGCATAAAAAGGGATTGGTTCTCAAAGAGACACGATCTGCATGGAAAATAAAAGGCTCCACAGCCATCAAAGCTTGCAGCTCCAAAACCCTCCTTGCTGAAGTTATAGCCAAAAGGAAGGCAGTCTTCCAAGAGAGAAACTTTAAATCTGCAGTGGCAGCTGGCTCAAAAGGAGGAAGAGTGAGTTTCTCTAGAACAAAATTAAGATCCCAGGCTGGTAAAGGTGCCCTTCTGGGAGGTTTTAAGTTGCAAGCACCTCTGAGAAACATTTTCTTCAGGGGATGAGAGAAAATGGGTTGCTCAAAAGAACAATGAGCAGAAATGGCTGAAGCATGGATCTTGATAGAGGAAAATGAAAGACCACCCTGAAGAAAATCAGGAAAGTATTCCAGGATCAGAAGAAGAGTAGGCTGAGAAGAAGATTCCCCTCTAGCCTGCATCCAATGAGAGAATCTTTCCCATTTGCCAGCGTAGAACTTCCTAGTGCTAGGCCTCCTGGCCTCTCTCAGCACGTCAACCACCTGCTGGGAAAGGGAAGAAGAAAAGGATGGAGTCATACAATGAGCCATGCTGCCAAATGGAGAGACTGAAGATGAGGATGTAGAATGTTTCCCTCTTCCTGAACCAAAAGATCTGGCCTCAGAGGAAGATGCCAAGGAGGAAATTGGGAGAGACTGTGAAGCAGTGGATACTAATGTTGCCTGGGCCAGTCTGGAGCTATGAGAATAGCCTTTGGTCATTCGTCCCTGATTTTCAATAATACTCTGGGAAGAAGAGGAAGAGGAGAGAAGGCATAAACTGACAGAAGCATCCAAGAGAAGGACAGAGCATCCACTCTCCAGGCCTTGCTGTGATGCTGTCTGGTGAAAAAAGTGGCAGATGGTGGTTGTCTGGGGCGGAGAAAAGATCCACCTGAGGCGTGCCCCAACGTTGAATGATGCTGTAAAAGACTGCCCTGTTCAGTTGCCACTCATGAGGATTCAGGGTCTGTCTGCTCAACTGGTCTGCCAAAACATTGAGTCTCCCTGGAAGAAACTGAGCTAGGAGATGCAGGCCCAAGGATTCTGCTATGGACCAGAGAATCATCCTCTGTCTGCACATGAGGTAAGAATGAGTCCTTTCCTGCTTGTTGATGAACCACATGACTGTGGTGTTGTCTGTCCTGACAAGCAGAATACCTGGAGAAAGAAGATGCTTGAAAGCTAGTAAGGCTTGCTGAACTGCCATCAACTACTTTAGGTTTATGTGCAGGTGCATCTGCTGAGCGTTCCAATGTTCTGTATGCATCTTCCATCCAGGTGAGCTCCCCAGGCATAGTCCGATGCGTCCATGGTAAGAACTTGAATGGCAGGAGGTGGGCAAAAAGGCATGCCCTTGTTTTGTAGACAGGCTATCGCCCACCATAGAAACTCTGTCTGCAGACATGGAATTAGAGGAATTATCATATCCAGCTCCTGTGTGTGTTGACACCAAAGGTTCTTGAGGTATCATTGCAATTTCCTCATATACAGTCTTGCATATGGAATCATGAGAATGCAAGAAGCCATGTATACCAGATCTTGCAGGTATTTCCTTGCAGAGAGCTGGGACAGGCTTGCCAAATCCTTGAAGTAAACTGAAAGAGTTGCCTGCTTCTCCTGGGTGAGATATATCATCGGGGTGGCTGTGTTCAGACTCGCTCTCGGGAATGTTATCTCCTTGGATGGCACCATTTTTGATTTTTCCACACTGAGAGTGTAACCCAGAGAAGAGAGAAGAGTCTTTACAAATTCCAGATCCTTTAACAACTGTTCTTGAGAATTTGCTTGAATTAGACAGTCATCCAAGTATGGATAAAGCTGAATTTTCTTCTGCCTGCAAAAAGCAATGACTGGAGCTAGACACTTCGTGAAAACTCTGGGAGCAGTAGATAAGCCAAAGGGCAGCACAGAGAATTGATAATGTTGCTTGCCCACTCTGAAACAAAGGTATTGCCTGCAACTTTCCCCTGATAAGGATGTGCAGATAAGCTTCTTTGAGATCCAAAGTTACTAGCCAGGAGTCCTTGTCTAACATTGGTAGCAACTGATGCAGAGTGAGCATTTTGAACTTTGGAATTACCAAGAAAGAGTTCAGAATGGATAGATCTAGGATAGGACACCAGGTGCCTTCTTTTTTTGGAACTACGAAAAGTCTGGAATAGAAGCCCTGGCCTACCTGCCGAGCAGGAACTGATTCTATTGCCCCCAAATGTAACAGAGACAAAATTTGCTTTTCTACTTCTGCCCTTTGGTTTGGAGGAGTGTCTGGGAATCCTTTGGGTACAGGAAAGGTGTGGAAAGAAAACGTGTGACCTAGGGATACAGTTCTGAGTACTCATTTGTCGTCTGTGGTGGTGGCCCAAACATTTGCAAAAAAGGCCAACCTTCCCCCTAAAGGATTCTCTGGGCAAGCAGGAACAGGCAGAAGTTGAACAGAGTCACTGAGAATGTTTGGATTGAGATGTAGGGTTATAACTGCTCACCTTGGAAGTGGAAGCATGCCACTGCTTAGACCTTTGAGGGGTAGCCCCCTGCCCCCTAGAAGATTTGTAACATCTAGTCCTAGAGTGGTTTTGTCTGCTGGTATCAGGAAACATCCAACTCTTAGAAGGGTAATTCCTGCTGAAACAAGGAGGTTGAACTTGCAGAAAGTCTTTAACTGTTTGCATAGACTTGGCCTTACCCTCCATCTTTTTGAGCACTTCCTCTGCTTTGCTGCCAAAAAGACTGTCCTTAAGTAAGGGTACATCTAAAAGCTTAGACTTGACAGGCTCTGGAAGGGGCTGCTCCCTGAGCCAAGCATACTTTCTGAGACCAGATCCAGTAGCTGTAGCCCTGCAGGAGGCTTCCAGAATGTCAAAACCACAATGTAAAGAATGTTTATTGACAAGACTGGCATAATTCAGCAAATCCTGCATATCCTTACTCTCTGCCAAAAGAGGCACACTTGCAGTCTTTGACTTAATAGCCTCCAAGGTGTGCTGCTGATACTTAAGCATATAAAAAAGGAAATTAGTAGACCTAATAGCAAGAATGGCAGAGGTATAAACTTTTTTACCCCACCTATCTAGGTTCCTAGATTCCCTGTCGGAAGGAACAGGATTCCTGGTAACAGTGGCCGTAACTCCTTTAGGCCCTTGAGAAATAACCTCTGGGTCAGCTAGCGGATTCCTAAAAAGAAACAAATGAGAGTCAGGGGCTCTATAGTACCTGTCAGGTTTCCTGGGAGCAGGAGGAACTGAATTTGGAGTCAAGGAATTTTCCAGAAAAACATCATCAACCACTTGCAGTACTAGAGGAATAGCCAGAGGCTTATGCTGAGGCAAATCCAAAAACTCCCTGATCCTTTTCTTAGATTGGGGATAATCCTAACTTTCCCATTTAAAATGCTCCATGAGAGTATTCAAAATATCACCAAAAGAGAAATCCTCTGGAGGAGAAGCAGAAGGAATGGATTCCTCTGCATCTGAATCCTCAAAAGGAGAAAAAACCTGAGAAACTTCCTCTTCATCAGCAGAAATGCTAGAAGTATCAGAAAGTACAGTTGTGTACACTTACCATAAATGTAGATGCTCAAGTGTATTCACTGTTGCAGTCATCACATTTGGGTTATCTGCTTGCAGTAGCCTCAGTCGGCCTGATTGACAAAGTCTTGAGTCCTGCGTCGGTTGCTATCTCATCTTCCATGACGTCAGGTAGTCAGGGCATGCAGCCGATGCCATTTTATCAGGTTTTTTTTGCCCCAGATGTCTGGTGCCCCCATAATGGGAAGCAATTATATACAAGGTTACACCTCCAACAAAAAGCAAATACACCAGAAAGCTGTAAGCATAGTAAACAAGAATAGAGGTATAGACAATAGAAGTCAGGGGGCTGGAGGGAGGGTAATCAGGACTGCAACAGGGAATACACTCGAACATCTACATTAATGGTAAGTGTACACAACTGTACTATGTTCTTCGTGTTTCACTGTTGCAGTCATCACATTTGGGTAAATTCCCAAAGCTAAGGATGGGAGGAGGCAATTAGATAGCATTAGGACCAGCTATAAGGCCCTGCAGGACTGCAGTGGCAAAGCCCGCTCTGGATTTAGAAAAAAATGGCAAGTGGTAATGCTTGGTGGAGGTATGTATAGAACTCCAGGTAGCAGCTTCTAGGATGTCTCTTATAGGGACACCTCTGAGAAAGGCTGTAGAAGTAGATGCAGCCCTGGTTGAATGTGGTCTTATCCCCTGTGGGGTAGGTTTTCCATGGTGCTTATAGCAGAAATGAATACAATGGCCAATCCACTTAGAAAAGGTTTGCTTTGAAATAGATTTCCACTCTGCCCCTGCAGCAAATGCAACCAGCAGCTGTTCAAATTTTCTGTGAGGTTTAATCCTGTCCAAGTAAAATCTAAGTTATATGTGCACGTCCAAGGGGTGCAATATTCGTTCCCCTTTGTTCTGTGGATTAGAAAAGAAAGTTGGCAAATGAATGGACTGATTAAGGGCCACACTGGATACCATCTTGGGCATGAAGGAGGGATTGGTCCTGAGGGACTCCCTGTCCTCATGAAAGATGATGAAAGGCTCCACTGCCATGAGGGCCTGTAAGTCAGACATCCTTCTTGCTGAAGTGATGGCTAGAAGGAAAGCAGTTTCCCAAGAAAGGAATTTCAACTCTGCACTTGCAGCTGAGTCGAAGGGAGGTAGAGCGAGCTTTTCCAATACAAAGTTAAGGTCCCAGGCTGGAGTAGGGGCTCTCCTGTGTGGTCTTAAGTTTTTGGCCCCTCTGAGGAACTGCTTGAGCAGTAGATGAGAGAAGAGGGGTGGTTCTGTGTTGTAATGAGCTGAAATGGCTGAGGCATGAATTCTGATGGAGGAAAATGAAAGGCCCTTGTGAAGCATCTCAGTTAAGTATTGAAGAATCTGAAGTAAATTAGGTGCTGCTGTGCCCATCCCCTGAGTTTGGCTCCAGGAACAGAATCTTTTCCATTTTTTGCATAGGATTTGCTAGTACTAGGCCTCCTTGCCTCCAGAATGACATCCATCACTTGTTTATTGAGGGATGGTAACAGAGAGATCAGGTAATTAGCCAGGCTGAAAGGTTCAGGGTTTGAAGCTGTGGGTGCAGAATCTGGCCCTCCTGCTGGGACAACAGGGCAGGGGTCTGAGGCAGGTGCCATGGTTCCAGCAGTGTCACACTGCATAAGAGGGGGTACCAGTGCTGGCGTGGCCAGTCTGGTGCAATCAGTATTGTCCTTGGTTTGTCCTGTTTGATCTTTAGTAGCACCTTGGAGAGGAGAGGCAGAGGGGGAAAGGCATAAATTGATATTTTTTCCAGGTGAAGAACAGGGCATCCACTTTCCAAGCTTGTTTGTGGGGAGTCCTTGTGCAGAATTTGTCCAAATGATAGCTCTGGGGGGAGGCAAACAGGTCTATCTCTGGGCTCCCCCATTTGTTTCTGAGCATGTTGAATATCTTTGGTTCCAGTTTCCACTCGTGTGGGTCCATGAGATTTCTGCTTAGGTCATCTGCCAATGTATTTAGCTTTCCTGGCAGGAATTGAGCCTGTAGGTGCACTTACCACTCATGTGAGTCCATGAGATTTCTGCTTAGGTCGTCTTCCAGTTTATTCAGCTTTCCTGGCAGGAATTGAGCATGTAGGTGCACTTGGTAGCTCAAGGCTGCGTTCCACAGAGTCATAGCTAGCCTGCAGAGAGGGTATTAGTGGGTTCCCCCCTGCTTGTTTATGTGGTGTTTTCCGTCTTTACTAATAATTGTCCTGGAAGAATGTGGTCCTTGAAGGCTGTCAGAGCATACTGTACAGCTAACATTTCTTTTTGACTGAAATGCAGGTGCATTTGACTTGGGTTCCTTTTGCCCTGAATGCACTGCCCTGCCAAGTGAGCCCTCCATGCATAGTCTGATGCATCTGTTGTTAGGGTTTAGGTGGCAGGGGATAGAATGAATGGCAGTCCCTTGTAGTGGTGGCAATCCTCTGCCCACCAAAGGATTGATATGACAGGATTCATTGATTCTAGATCCTGAGAATGTTGACACCATAGGCTTTTTAGATACATTTGTTGTTTCCTCATATGCAGTCTTGCATATGGAATTAGAAGAATGCAGGAGGCCATGAACTCCAAGGCTTGCAGTATTTGTCTTGCAGATAGCAGTGTCTTTGTGGCCATAAGTTTGAAGTAAGCTGTCAAATGAACTTGTTTCTCTGGCGTGAAAGAAGCCATCTGGGAAGTTGTGTTCAAGCTTGCTCCCAGGAATACAGTTTGTTGGCAGGGTACCAGATGTGATTTCTCTTTGTTTATGGTGTACCTTAGAGAAGTTAGCAGTTTTTGTACAAACACCAGATGATTCAATAGTATGCCCTGGCTTTCTGCCTGAATTAGACAATCATCCAGGTATGGGTATATTTGAATATTTCTTTGCCTGCAAAATGCAATGACTGGAGCTAGGCACTTTGTGAATACCATGGGCACAGTAGATAAGCCAAAGGGCAGTGCAGAGAACTGATAGTGCATGAAGCCTGCTTTGAAGCGTAGGTATCTTCTGCAAGATTCCCTGATTGGGATGTGCAGGTAGGCTTCCTTTAAATCCAATGTTGCCAACCAGGCATCCTTGCCTAGCATAGGAAGCAACTGGTGAAGAGTTAGCATCTTGAATTTTGAATCACCAAAAAAGTGTTTAGGATAGAGAGATCCAGGATACGACACCAGGAGTTGTCTTTTCTGGGCACCAGAAAAAGTTTTGAGTAGAAACCTTGTCCCCTTTCCTCTTCTGGGACAGTTTGAATAGCCCTTATACTTAAGAGAGAGAGAACTTGCTTTTGAGCCTCTTCCCACTGATTTAGGGGTATAACTGGCCAACCGTTTGGAGTTAGTAAAGTGTGAAAGTGGAATCTGTATCTCTGGGAAACTATATTTAAAACCCATTTGTTCTGTGTGATGAGTTCCCAGTTTTTTGCCTGCAGAGCAATCTTTCCCCCTAAAGGATCAGTTAGTTGAGAAGGGCTTGGAAGTTTTTAAGTTAAATCATTGAGACAGTTTGCCATAAGAGGGGGTCTTACTACTCCCTGTTTTGGAAGTGGGAGCCCCCTGCTGCTTAGTCCTGTGTGTACCTTGGGACTGAAGCCTGAGTGTTCTGCTGGGTCTGGGTTTGGACTGAGAAGGCCTGGAAGAGGCAGGAAAGGACCAATTCTAAGAGGGCCAAAGCCTACTAAATCTTGGAGGCTGCACTTGCAGGAGATCTTTAACAGTTTGCATAGATTTAGCCTTTTCCTCCATCTTTTTAAGTACTACTTCTGCTTTGTTGCCAAACAGGCATTCCTGGCATAAGGAAGCATCCATCAATTTAGCTTTAACATGATCTGGCAAAGACTGCTCCTTAAGCCAAGCATGCCTTCTAAGTATAGACCCAGTAACAGCAGCCCTGCAAGATGCCTCTAGTGAATCAAAACCATATTGCAAAGTATGTTTTCCAACTTGTTCAGCAGAATGCATTACATCCTGTAATTCCTTATTTTCAGCACAGTCAGGAATCAACATCATTTTCTGTATAAGCAATCCAATAATGTGCTGCTGATACTTTAACATATGAAACTGGCAATTTAAGGCCCTAATGGCCAGTGTTGCAGAAAGATATACCTTCTTACCCCATCTATCCAGTGCCCTGGAATCTCAATCAGAGGGGGTAGGATTTTTGGTAGTTGTCTTTATGCCCTTGGGTCCCTGTGAAATGGTCTCAGGATCCACAGTAGGATTTTCAAAAAGGAACTTGTGAGAGTCAGGAACCCTGTAATATCTATCTGGTTTTCTAGGAGCAGGAGGTAAGGAGTCAGTGGCCAAGCTAGACTCCGTAAAGGCATCATCAATAATGTCCAGTACAGGGAGGATAGCTAAAGGCCTGTGTTGAGGCAGGAGTAAGAAATCCCTAAGCCTCTTTTTAGAATCAGAGTAATCCTGGCTTTCCCAGCGGAAATGATCCCTAAGAGTATGCAAGGTTTCACCAAAAGAGAAATCCTCTGGAGGGGAAGCAGATGGAATTGAGTCCTCTGCATCAAAATCCTCATAAGGAGAAAATGGTAAATCCTGGTCATCAGAAGAAACAGTAATTTCAGAATCCTGATCAGAAGAATCATAGCCAAATTCAGTCCTAGGTCTCTTAGAGGTGGAAGGTTGACTTGCCCTGATTAAAGTAATAAGGTCTTCAGCCATTCTTATCATTTGTTTTTAGGTATAGAGGCCTGACCATGCGGTCTGGGCGTCAGTTTTCTAGGCATGGATCAAGTTTTAGGCCTTGAAGAAGAAGATGTCATCTGTTTAATATGCAAATCAGTAGGCCTGAATACACCCTCAGAAGCCGGTGCCTGCACAGCGGCTCTGGACCCATCCAAGGTAGAGACATCCGCAAGTTCCACAATTGAAGCATCTCGTGGCATACCGGACTCCAAATGGGTCTCAGTAGAGGCCTGCGAATCTCAAGTAGCAGGTATCAGGGGCTGCAAAAGCACCTCACTGAGTACTGGCAAACTGGCAACTAGCTTAGGAGAAGCATCGTCGACAACTTTGGACCTAGGCGGCCTGTCTCTGTCTTTATCTTTGCATTTTTTCAGAATGTCGGTAGTCGGGTGGCTTACCAAAGCCACATCTGAATAATTGAACCGAGTACCGAAATATTTAGAAGTGTAAATATACCGACGACGAATAGTTTGTTGTTCAAATAAGGCACAAAACCGACAGCGAGGTACGTCGTGGTCAGGGCCTAGGCAAGGAATACAGTATGAATGAAAATCTTTATGAGGTATTTGCTTTCCACAACAAATACAATTATTAACTTTTACTGACATCGGTAAGAGCAAGAAAAAGTTTCCCCAATGGATACTTAGCTTTAGTTGAAGACTTTGGTTCTGAAACTCGAAAACGAAAATTTCAGGAGTCGGCCGACCAGCACTTGTGAACTGTTTCTGCTTCGGGCACCGCACGGCAAGAAAGACTGATAAAATGGCGTCGGCTTCATGCTTTATACTCCTTACTACCTGACGTCATGGAAGATGAGACAGCAACCAACACAGGACCCATGTCTTTGTTAATCAGGCCAACTGAGAGCTACTGCAAGCAGATAACCCAAATGTGATGACTGCAGCAGTGAAACACGAAGAACATCTGGAATAAGACAAAGCCTCAGGACAGACATCTTTACCTCTTTTTGAAGGAGGAGACTGTGAACCCCTAATAAGAGTCAAAAGGTCATCAGCCATTTTAACCATTTGAGAATGAGGGGAATGAGAGGAAACTGGAGTCTGTTTCTTCACAGGCTTATGACTGGAAGATTTACCTGCAAGTCTGAAGGACTCCGGAGGCCTGGCAACTGCCGAAGTAGTGGCAGAGGTTGTCGGTATGAGCTTGCTGTCAGAATGAAGAACAAAGGCCACAGACACCAGAGCCAGCCTAGCAGCTCTGGATCCAGCTGAAGAGGCAACAGGCAGAAGATCAGAAGACAAAATGGAAGCTGGAGGTCCGAGGGACTCTGAAATGGTCTCAACCGAGGCCTGCAGTTGAAAATCCATGGACTGCAGGGGCTGCAAAGGCACCTCACTGGCTACCGCAGGACTGATGACCAACTTAGCATCATCTGAAGACTTGACCTTCTGAAGCTTGTCGCAGTCCTTGTCCTTATGCTTCCTAGGGATATCCAAAGCCTGAAGACCAGCGGACGCCATACCGACAAACTTAGGCCACACTCCAAAATGCTTAGCTAAAAGCTTAGCCCGACGACGAATAGCACGTGAATTAAAGGAAGCACAGAGATCACAATTAGGAATGTCATGATCAAGGCCTAAACAACTAATACAAATGGGATGAAAATCTCTATGGGGAATCTGCTTTCCACAGGTAAGACAATCATTGACTTTTTCTGACATTCGTTAAGGCAAGAAAAGAGGATCCCCAATGGGGTACGTAGCTGTAGTTGACATCAACTTTGTAGTCAGAAACCAAAAAGGTAAACTGCCGACCGGCACTTGTGCAAAAATGCTTCTGCTTTGGGCTCCGTGGAAAGGAAGACTGAGGAAGTGATGGCTGCCTCCTTTTGTATCGGATGTCCTGACGTCCTTTACAACCGATGACAGCCGTTGTCATATTTAATTACCTTTGGTAATCTGGCTGATCGAGGGTTACCGGGAGCTGGATAACCCATTGGTTAGGACTGCAACAGTGAAACATGATGAACAGCTACAGATGAGATGTTTACTCTGTTGATGCAGAAGTATAGAGAAGGCCAGAATAAGTTACATTGTGTTTTTGTGGAATTAGAGAAAGCATATGACAGGGTTCCTAGAGAGGAATTGTGGTACTGTATGAGGAAGTCGTGAGTGGCAGAGAAGTATGTAAGAGTGGTACAGTATATGTACGAGGGCAGTGTGACATTGGTGAGGTCATTGGTGGCAGTAGGAGTGACAGATGCATTCAAAGTGGAGGTGGAATTCAATCAAGGATCAGCTCTGAACCCTTTCTTATTTGCAATGGTGATGGACAGGTTGACAGATGAGATCAGACAGTAGTCCCCATAGCATTGTGATTTGTAGTGAGAGTTCGGAACAGGTTGAGGAGACCCTGGAGAGGTGAAGATATGCTCTAGAGAGGAGAGGAATGAAGGTCAGCAGGACGAAGACAGAATATATGTGTGTGAATGGGAGGGAGGCTAGAGGATTGGTGAGGATGCAGAGAGTAGAGTTGGCGAAGGTGGATGAGTTGAAATACTTGGGGTCAGCAGTTCACAGTAATAGTTAGTGTGGAAGAGAGGTAAAGACGAGAGTGCAGGCATGGAAGAGTGAGTGGGGAAGAGTGTCATGAGTGATTTGTGACAGACAAGTACCAGTAAGAGTGAAAGGGAAGGTCTACAAGATGGTAGCGAGACCAGCTATGTTATATGGGTTGAAGATGGTGGCACTGATGGAAAGACAGGAGTCAGAGCTGGAGGTGGCAGAGTTAAAGATGTTAAGATTTGCACTGGGTGTGATGAGGATGGACAGGATTAAGAATGAGTATATTAGAGGGTCAGCTCAGGTTGGACGGTTTGGATACAAAGCCAGAGAGATGAGATTGCATTGGTTTGGAATGTGTTGAGGAGGGATGCTGGGTATGTTGGGAGAAGGATGCTAAGGATGGAGCTTCCAGGTAAGAAGAAGGCCTAAGATAAAGTTTATGGATGTAGTGAGCGAGGTCATGCAGGTGGTTGGTGTGACAGAGCTGGATGCAGATGACAGGAAGAAATGGAAACAGATGATCTGCTGTGGTGACCCTTAAAGGGAGCAGCTGAAAGAAAAAGAAGAAGTAGTAGTTTGCATTGCTGTGATGGTTGATCTACTGGTCTTGCAGTGGTATTCTCTGTGACAGTTGTGTTGTTACCTTCTCTTGTTCAAATCATTGTCCACTTAACCTGATGTTCCTTTGTTGTACATGCTTTTAACCTTTTGCTGAATTATCACTGTTACTTTACCAGGACATAGTTAAAGAGAGACATTTTAGTCAGGTATAAGACGGTATATGATACAGCTATAAAACACTTACCATAATCTAAAGCATCTTGTTCACTAATTTTTCAAATGACCTAAGGTCCTGCTACCCTTCTCTGCTTTCATCTGGCATTAGTTTCAGTACTTTCAGCATGGCTCCATTTTGTCAAGACTCTCTCTAGATTTTGAGTACTTACACTGTTGTGTGTGCATGTGGTATATTTGGTAATATGTGTGGAAGAGTGAAATACTTTCTGCATGGAGAAACATGCATACATACATACATAATACATTGACTTGTATCCAAATCATTTTATTGAAGTAATAATGGGGTAATTTGCATTTTGTTCTGTTTTTAGCATCTCATCTCAGCATCATAAATAACGTTGATAATATTTTATTCTGCCTTGCTGCACATCTGCTAATGACTTGTTCACCCATATGGTGGGTTTTCAGCTTTACTATAGTCCAGTTACATTCTTTCCATTTGTCAAGTGTCTGTTGATTTTTATTAACCTAGTTACTTAGAAATTGAATTGTATTCTGTAAGGGCAGTATTTTAGGCTTTGCCTAGATTTCTTATTCTAAGAGGTTGAGAGGTATGGAGGATTGGTATGTAATGCCCTAATTAGGGTGGATGCCAGATTAGTCAATTAACTTCAGCAGGCTTGAGCCTGTAACTTGGATCATAGGTTCATAGTTTAGTACTAAGCTAACTGCCCCTGTGGGCCATTTTGAGCCTAGCCAATTACCCCATGTCAGAATCAAACCCTACATCTTGTGTCTCTAAGATAAATACCTTAACCATTGTGCCAACCTCCCACCCAAGGTTTTACAGTAGACAACAGCCTGAATCCTCTATACCAACTATGAGACTGCTGAAGGAATGGTGAACTTTAGTGGAAACAAGAGCATGAATCCTCTACACCAACCATTAGACTGTTGAAGGAATGGTGAACTTCAGTGGAGACAAGAACCTAAATCCTCTACATGAACTAACAGATTGCTGATGGAAATGTGAGTTTGAGTTTCAGTACATTTTCAGGGAATTATGAGTTTCAGTGCATTTTCAAGGGATTATAACTTTCAGTTCATTTTCATGGAATTGTGAGTTTCAAGTGAAGATAAGTTTACTGTTGCTCATGCTAAGTCTCTTTTTAATGTGCAACTAACTGTTTTGTTTATCAAATGGCAGTCACTGTTTATGCTGTAGAATTTGAAAGCAGTTTTTGTAGCATAATTTCCTTTGGTGCAGAAAGCTGTGGATTCTACTCCCACACCATGTAGATGGAGTGTGATATTGCAGTTCCCTTTCAATTGCTGATTATTTGGTACATTTTAAGGGGGTAGAGAGGCTTTCTACACTCCTGAGTGTGTCCTCCTTTGTATAAGATGCTTAGTAACTATGAACTTGTTGTCGGTTTGTCAGTAATTCCCTATTGCAATATTACCAGCTTACCAATTTGTTTAATGTAACTTAGGCAATTACTTCTTCAAGGGCAGCAAGCACTGAATTAGTAAATGAAACACTGAAATGTAATATTGTTTGCCAATAGCAACTGCTTCATTAGTTACAGATCTCTTTAATGTGGAATTATTCAGATGACTTTTACTTCTGCAGAGATTGTACTTACTGACTGATATTGGTGGATTGTAATGACAGAAGTTTGAGTGGCTTTTTTTGGTTGAAATTTTCTAAATGGGTAGTTTTGTCATTATTGGTTCATACATTTTGTTTCATTGCTTACTGGAAGAATGTTCAAAACTACAAATGTAAAACACATTTTAATAAGTGGGACTGTATTATACAAGGAATATAATTTAATATAATGAGGAAGGTGAATCAAAGAACATACACACACACACACACACACACACATATATATATATATATATATATATATATATATATATATGTATATCAATATATATATATATATATATATATATATATATATATATATATATATATATATATATATATCCCTGACCAGGAAAATCCAAGATCTCAAACGCCTATCCTATACAGATAGGCTAAAAGCCCTGTCACTCTACTCAGTATCATATGGACTGCACATAGGTGACCAGTGTCTGCCATGCAAGGTTATCTCAGAACCAGCCTTGATGGAGTTGCTGCATATCCGTAAGTCAAACTCCACTCACGCAACCTGCACACAAGGTCTTAACCTGGTCTGTGACATTAATAGAACTTGTTGGCGGGATACATTTGTGTCCCAAAGACTCCCGCATCAGTGGAATAGACTCCATCTTCATGTCAGGTAGAGTACCTGCCTAGCCCTCTTTAACAGGAACCTGGACAACTGGATGGAAAACAGAAAATACACCCCTGGGATCCCACCTGTGTCCCTGTTGGACAGGGGAAACAGGTGCTGACTTTGAGGGAACATGGGTGAAATTCTTGGTTAGACTTATAAGGGCCTCCAGGCCAATAGCCTAGTATTATCCTCTGAACCTATGAACCTATATGCATGACCCTAAAAATGTGTGCAAGGAGCCCATAGTTTGAAAACATCTGAAAGGTCAGTTTAATCCTCCACCGACCAGATGCATTTTCTTTAAATGTGGGTTTTCATGCCGTTTCAATGAACATTAGTGTCAAGGGGAGAGAAGTTTACTGCTCATGCTAAGTCTGTTTTCATTGTGAGACTGTATTGTTTGTTTATCAAATGGCTATCAGTGTTTGCTCTATTTTATTTCAATATCTGTAATCACTGTAGAAGTAAATAAGAAAATAGTATGCACACTGACAGGTTTGAACAGTGTTATGGTAGCTTCAGAGAAATAGCCAGTTAATGGAACACTGCAATGGCCAGGAAGGGGGCTTCTGCAGTGGGGGGAGCTAGGGGCTTGAGGCAAGAGGAGCTGCTGTTGAGGGGGTCATCTATTACCCTGCCTAGGACCCCATTTTACCATGATCCAACTCTGGTATTTTGCACTATTTGCAATAAACTATCAGAAGCTGGAATGAAACAATGAAGTGTCAGTTATAAAAAAAATAAGCACTTTCATTCCATATTTAGCAATAAAGGAGCAAAAGTGCTTATTATTCTTTACAACTGACACTTTTTAGTTTTATTGCAACTTCTGGTAGTTTGTTTTTCACTGTTATTCACTGTTAATTAATAATGGTCAGTTAAACATGCCAGTGTATTTCTGTGGATTGTGGACCACAGCTGAAGTGGCAGCAGCCCACCCAGGTACATTCTGGGCAGTCATTTATGAAATAATTACAGTAAAAATAATATTAATAATAATGATGACAACAATGATGATGGTGATGATAAAATAAGTCTTAACGCAGTCAAGCAACTGGAATAACTTTGTCCCTGCTGTTACTGTGTTTTCCAAAGGGGTTAATATAGTTTCTTCCTTGCCTTAAGTCTTCTTTTTTTCTCATTCCCAGTTTTGTTAGATTTTTTGAAGTCATGCAAGAAGCATTAATTTATTGAAAAGCACAACAAAAATAAGGTGTGATTTTTATTCTTATAAAAAGGGATTAAAGTTCTGTGCCTCACTTTAGTCTTCATTTAGGTTATCTATTATTATTATTTTCAAAGTCACCCAGTTTTTGTTGCACTTCTCTTTTATTTACTTGAACAAATGAAAAAAAATGTAGCCGGTTGAGCTTGAAAGTTGGTAAACAGCTTTTGCTCAAAGCTCTTATTTATAAATGAAAACATTATAGCTCAAGGGATAGAGCCAAATATGTAATTGGTTGGGGAAAAACTAAAAGGACCAGAATCAGGGACATATTTTAAGTATAACATTGTTCTTATATGCTTAGTTGCTAGAATAACAGGATATGAAGTCTAGAAGTCTGAAACTGAAATGTTTATCATTATTTAAGTTTTGCAATCCTCATAAATTTGCCAGAAAACCACAAATCTTTTGAGGAACAAATAAAAAAACATGACACAAAATCAGGGACAGTCAAACATACACTTTGCTCTCTCAACTTCTTAGGGCAAGAATCAGGGAGAAAGCGTGTGAAAGGCTTAAAATCAAGGGCAAATTTTAAGCTTTAGTCAGCACTAAAGCAATAGATGAAAGTAAAACAGTTCACAATGCATTACCTTGACCTGGCCAAGCCTTTTGACACAATCCCCTACTTAGGAATAGTAGAAAAGCTCGACTGTCAACTGGCTCACATGATGTAGGAGATCAAAATAGGGAAAAAAAACCTCTAGAAAGAGACCAGTAACCAATGGAGTATCCCAGGATTCGGTGCTGAGGCTTTTCCTGTTTGGCATCTACTTCTCGCAAGTAAAAGCACATACCAAAGGGCTTTGGCCGATTAAGTTTGAGATGGCTGCAAGCTAGGAGCAGTTGTTGAATCCCCATCATGCAGGAAGATTTGTCCAAAACAATAACTGGTACCAGAATCATGAATTGAAACCAAACTCCCAAAAATATATTGTTGCATACTTTAGGAAGTCATCTACACCAGGGAACTACCAAACTGACAATACCCCCCTGAGAGTTGATCCAACTGTTTGGCATTTGGGAACTTGTGTGGACAGTGACATAACTTTTAACCATGTGCCGAGTGTCATTAGAAAGTCTTTCTATATTGCATAGCTTATGAACAAATTTATTGCAACTAGATCTAGAAATGTAATTTTCCCCCTTTACTAATCCCTAATTAGGTCACTCATTTTGTATAATGCCCACTTTGGCATGTATCTGTCCAGACACATGTAACAACTGGAATGCTCACAGAAATACCTTACTAAAAGGATACAAGTCCTAAACAATAGGTCTTGCATGGATCACCTCAAAGTCTTATCACTATACTCTGGATCCTACAGAGTGCTAACAGGTGACCTGTTTCTGGCATACAAGGCATCCTTGACCCAGTACTGATGGACCTAATGAACATCAGCAGATCAAATGGCATCAGAAATACTCATTCCAGGTATCTAAACAGAATGGTGTAGAGAGATGGATATATATCACAGAGGATACCACTACCCCAGAACAGACTCTCCATTCAAGTAAAACAAAGCTCATCCGTGCCCATATTCAAATGCAACTTGAATCTAAGGATGGATAATAGAAAATACACCCCAGGATTGCCCCTCATGGTACTAATGGATAGAGGCAGTTCCTAAACACTAAATCCCTTACATGGGTCCCATCAAATTATCTATGGAATGATCACAGTTATTCTCACTTGGGCAATATACAATTATTAGCCATGGGAAGGGTAAGACCAATCAAGAAATCTTAATTCAAGCACAAAAAAGGGAAATGGCTAAGCATAAAATGTCCTCTAGGCGAACCTATGTTGAGGTAGTAAATAGTTTTAAACGGTTGTCCTTTTTAGATCAGTAAGTGTCCCTCTCACCATCTGCCCCATACCCCTAATCTTCAACAGCTTCCGGCACCTCTGCTTGTGGCTGCATCACTCCTTACAAAATTCTTTCCCCAAACCCACAGTAAGTTATTTCATTTATTACATCAAAGTCCCCACATATGTATATGAACATATAAAATAGGTAGGTACAACAGTTTAGTTTGATTATAGTTACATTGTCATCATATGTTCTATGCAGAGCAGAAAAGTCATATTCATTTGCAAATCTCTTTTCATTTATAGCCTTCAGTATCTCACTAAGAGACAATTTTCTGTCATCACTAATTCTGAACTGCAGTGAAAGATGACTCTGCAGTCATTTTTCATGTATTAATTTAAATAGGAGTATGGAGAGAATAGGGGTGGTGAAACTGTGCACAGTATGAAATCAAAATATGCACCATATCACTTAATGTCAGCTCTTACAGATAATACTACTCTCACTTCCAGTGGCTTCCTGCCATGTTCATTCCTTGTTTCTCAGTCATTGTAAAATAAAGTATGCAAATCTCAGCATGCAGGTACAACAGATAATATAATAAGAGGAGTTAAAAATGCTTACTATACATGACGTGCTGTCCTTTGCTAACCTCTGCCTCCTGATGCTGAAGCAAGTGAAAATGGCACCTCCTCAGTTCACTGTACTGATGTCAGTATGGATAACCAAAACAGATGACACCAGTGGCTTCACTCACCATCTTGGCAAGCTTTTGCCAGGCACCCATCTTGCAAAGGAGCCATAGTACCTCCTCAAGTGACACTGGTAGAATTCCTTTGCAGACAGAACATGATCACCTTGCTGTTCCTAGTACCAAACACAAATCCTGCAGTTCATAGCTCATGAACAAATCAGAACCACAGTACCCGTCCATTAGAGAAAAATGTACAGATGTATGTATGTTCAGACATCACATGATATATCACAGAGCAGCAGTTGGGTGCCACCAAACCACCACAGTGCACTGCCATGGCATGGTGAGTCCACACAGGCTGTGTGTATGCTTATTCATAATGGTCACATGCTCCTGTTCAACAGTACTAAACATGGCAATCACCAGCTGTGTTAGGTAGCAGACTGCGCTCCAGATAAGATATACAGACAGTGACAATACATTGAATAAGTAGCATAAAGGCCATAATACAAGGCCCTTATTAGCATGATATGATATGTGGGTGCCATTTTGCTTGAAAATACTTACATATAAAAATCTGTGGAATTCAAGATTTTTCATAATAATTCCCCAGAACTGAATGTAGAGATATTGAAGGGAAACAACCCTTGGTAATATGTGTGAGTGCAAACACAGCACAATGGCATTGCGATGTCATATCCAGTTGTGGTTTTGGTGCAGACCATGGGTACTGGGAACTGAGGGTAGGAGAGAACACAAGAGGCATTTAAGCTACTGGACATAGGGGTAAGAATAGCAAATATTGCAGAATGTACATAACACTACATGGGACCAGTATGTCGATTCAGTAAGGGGTGTAGGAAACCAATGTCCATAGCAGCAGAATACGTGTGTGTGTGTGTGTGTGTGTGTGTGTGTGTGTGTGTGTGTGTGTGTGTGTGTGTGTGTGTGTGTGTGTGTGTGTGTGTGTGTGTGTGAGTGTATATACATGCGCACAGCAGTACAGGATCCTGCTACCCCACAGAAGACTAGGGGAAAATCAGCTAGTGGCCATAGTTGGATGGCATCCAGGCAGTAACAGCCATTCATTGATGTGTATTCACAGCCATATATGGCTTGCCATAGGCACTAGAGAGAGGTAAGGGTTAGAAAATGCAGCAACTAGCAGAATAAGGTGTTATTAATGGCTGCCTGAATGCAGAGTATGTAAATCCTGGGCAAAGGTGTAACAGAGAAGCGGTACTGAGACCTGAAGTGGCAGGTGGTCATGCAGAATGTGATAGATGTGGGTAACCACAATAAGTCTTTGCAGCAGCTACAGTGCAGGGTGATGAATATAATATTCTTTACAAAGTGCAAGGCATAGAACAATTGCTACGGACATGTGCAGCATAAGCTGAGACCCACCAACACAGAAATGGTTTACAAAGATTGATGAATTCCTGCTGTCCCTATCTTTGGGAAGGGTGCTGGGCTAGCCAAGACAGAATATCCGTAGGTGATGTATCAAATTAATACTATCCAGTAAATGTTTGTATGGTACGATGCACTTTGCATTTGAATGGGATATACATTGTAATGTGTATTAGATGGGACTGAATTTATTCACCAAGGCCCATCTGCATATCTTGCTTTTAATTTATCTATAGACTGCAATTCCAACAACCTACTTGTCAAGGTACACATGTCTGCATACCCTATATACATGTACAGTTATCTAAAACTATGCATTTCTCAGGGAGAGTATAGGCACATGTCTGAGTGCAGTCAGAGGTATCAAATGTTCATACTTTCATATGTTCTACTGGATGAGGAACTAATACTTGCTTACTGTCAGTAGAATGTCTGTGGCTGACAATAATGGCACTATGCACATGGTACAATTTGATGACATATTTGCATTGTCTGCAACATTAACATAGCAACGCTCATCCACATCACGAACATCACAGGTCGCTGTAGAGGTAAAGTCTGAAACCACATCACCATTACAGGCTTCTACCCCCCATCCCCCATAACTATGAGCTTCATCTGGATCCCCTTGAGTCTCGTGTCCACATGGCCTCTGACATTTTAACTGTCTCTGACATATGCACACCCTCTATAGGAGGGGAGGACATGTAGCACTATCATAACTCTAGATCAGTTCCTGATCTGAGCACAACACTTGGCATATCCATGGATGTATGAGCCAAAGATTCATTTACATGCAGCTGCTGCCAACAGCATTCTATAGAATGTGAGTGCATGTTGTGGTTTCCAGGATGACATGCAACACCTGCACAGTCATATGAAATACAGGGACAAGGAGAAAATAGTGTTACTCAGAATCTCTGATGGACTCTCAATAATAATGTTTTGCTAAAACACATAAGTGTGTACTGTTCTGGCTGTGCAAAACATTCAGCCCATAGATATAGAAGGGCAAGGATGAGAACAGGTTTGGCACTTGCTGACCCATCTCAGGCTGCACAAATCATTTTTGAGATGGCTTCCTTGGCAAAAATGGTTACACAGTCTGCCAACCCAGACCACTGAGAGTCACAAAGTCTTGGGCCATAATACTGCTCAGGCTACACATGTGCCCCATATCAGACTGCTTGCAAATGATGCCACAGTTCTTCCCCATCCATATCCCTTATCTCCACACAGAGCACCACGCCTGCTTGTGGCCATCATTGAGATCATGGACAGTGAAGGTGTTCAAGCTGTCGTCATAGCACATCCCAGTAGGATGTACATGCTCAGCCCTATAGTTCTCTGATTCTGCTGGCTCTGAGACTGCAGTCTGCCATAGTGGATATTGACAACAGTCATGACTTGCCAGTTCAACTCCACCACTGGATAAAATGACATCTGATGCCATGTAAACCCCTAGCAGAGTATATGAGAACCAAATTCACCTTTCAAAACTCTACCCCATATTATAGTGCTGCTATGGGCTGCCATTCTGCCTTCCACCATGAATACCCCTAGCAGAGTATGTGAGAACCAAATTCAGCTTTCATAACTGTACCCATTATTATATTGCTGCTATGGGCTGCCATTCTGCCTTCCATGCATACCCCTAGCAGAGTATGACAACCAAATTCACCTTTCAAAATTGCTCCCCATATTATAGTGCTGATATGGGCTGTCATTCTGTCCTGCCCCAACCACATGCACAAGTGATGATGACTGCACCCTGCCCACCCCCTGAACTGCATGTGTATGATTATGTCTAATGCATAGTGTGGTCAGTCCATTCACTGCCTTACATATACCTGGATGTGATACTGCAAGCATCATATTAGTCTATGTTGTGTTTAATTATTTTCATGTCCCATAGTTGTAGTCTATATGCTGGCTCCTCACAATTACTGTAATTTACAGCACATACCACTGCCTCACATGTGGCGCTGCTGCTGCCATTTCATCCTTGGATATTATGCAACATGGCATAAGCTGCAAGAATTGTAATGCCATTGTCCACTGCATATCGCAAAACATTTGCCTAATGCATTCAGGCAATGGAGGTATCCCATCAGTTATCCAAACACATGCCCAACAATGTTACATACATCTGCATAGCGACAGGGGTGGTAGTGTACATCATCTCCACCACTGTCGGAGGAGATGTGAATGGGAACATTATCCACCACTCCAAAGGCTATCCTCTGCATCTTCTGCAACACACAACAGTCACACCATTTTTTGTGTCCTGCTCCCTGTTTGCATAATATGCCGGATTATGTCCCAGTGCAGTCTACGTATGTGTGGACCTACCATCTAGAAGACACTGTTTGAAGTCCTCCTGCACAAACTGATGGTATAGGTCAGATGCATGCCTTATGTGTTAATTATGTGAACTGCTACAGTGATGGATGGGTATAATATATATATATATATATATATATATATATATATATATATATATATATATATATATAAAATGCATAAACATTATACACCAAGTGGCAGTCAAGTTAGTCAAATCCTTTTTACTGATGTTTCCCAGTTAGTGTGGCATGTGGCTCAGATGGGACCTTGGTGGCAATGCGTGTGTAATCTGTGGTTCTCAAGTCATCACAGAAAAGGACTATGTTGTAAAATACCTGCATAATGTTGGCTGTCTCAACTGCAGTCCTAAGGAACAAGACATTCTCCTCCGCATACTACAACATGATGTCAATGAACTGGGTTAGGATACATGAGACTGACATCTGCAGTCCTGTCTGTCTGTGTAGCTGCTGATCATTAAAAAGTCCCTGTAGCTAAGATGGTTAACACTACACATACCTTTGTGTCACTGGGATAGGCATTCCATGAATCACACCAGATTCTGCTTGTGGGTAACAATTCAACTAGTGCCTATATGGTTTAGCCATTACTGGCCCCTTTCTGCTGGTCCATTAGGTACTGGCATGCAAAATATTCATGGTCCCTTCTGCAGTGGAGCATATGGCATGTTGTCGGCACTGGGTGGGATGGTGGAAACTAACAAATAGGTGTAGCAGCAGCTGCAGCCAAATAACATATTCATAGCAAACACCAAAATTCCTCAATGCACAGAATAAGTTTCCAAGGTAGCATTGAACATCTGCTTTATTCATTACTGAATCACTCTACCATGTTTGATAAGTTTTGCAGAGTCCATGCATCATTTGCATGATCTTCCTCATTTCCATATTATTATGTGATCATTTGCATGAACTGCTTATCTCACTGTTTTTCACAGTCACACCATCTGAACATCCCATGTCCTACTTGCTGCCACTGTCTGCAGTAATGTGTGCTCTGCATAGCACCAAGCACCTGTGAATCCTGGCAACGTTGTTACATTGCAGTCCATAATAGCAGTTCCAAACATGCATTCCTACTCTTTGAGACAATGTTGGGGCACACATTTCATTTTCTGGAATACAAAACAATAAACTTTTGTTGGAGATTCTGTTTTAGTTGTTATTGGACTTCTTACATAAGGAGATCACATTCTGCTCTGACACGACTTCTGTGTTTGCAGTGCTGAGGTTATGC